>NC_069507.1:52162458-52197458 GCF_027579735.1 Bombina bombina | reverse complement strand
TGGATGTAGTTTATTAATTAGTCAGCCTTATTGTGAAAAAATAGTGGCAGAGTCATTGGCGGGCATGGGGGGGGTTAGTGGGGTTACCTTTAGTGTACAAAAAATATAAAAACTTTTTTTTTAAATAAAGTTAAATAACGTTTTTTTTTAATAAATATCCTATGACGGCACGTCACTGGTTGAAACACTTGAAAGTGATGCAGCATAACTGTAAAAAGCTGACCAAAAAATATCACAGAACATCTCTATGTAAAAAAAAAAGACATTTTACCTTGATATTTCCTCAGTAGCCACAACCCATTGTAAATGGACTTTAAGCAGCCAATCAGGATGCTAGTCCCAGGAATTGCAAGTTGGCATGTGCAAGCAGTCATGTTATTTCCCTATTCAGTTAAAGGAAGCTTAATATAAAATATTGCAAGATTTCAGTGGAATCTCATGAGATCACAGCAAAGGCAAAGTATGACCTAAGCACTGCTGATGCTGCTTGGCTACTGTTTTTTTTCCTGCAGCTTGAAAGTAGCTGAAGGATAACAGTTCAACGAGCACTTACTATTTTGAGCTGAAGAAATTTTGAGGTAAAACATCTTCCTTTTTTACATAAAGATGTGCATGTGATATTTTCTTGTCAGCTTTTTGCAGTTATGTTGAATCACTGATTTTGCATATGGGTATTATGTCCCTTTAATTTAATTACTTGAGAAATCTGTTCTCTTCTACAGAATAACAAGTCAGCCAAGTGTAAAAATATTCTAAATATGTTAATATCATATTTGTTACAATTGCTTCACAAAAGCCAAACTCCACTCACCACTTGTCTCATTTGGAGGATCCAATCAAGACTTATAACTGTAGGAGACAGAGCTAGCCATGGGCATTATCTTAGCAAAACCTGCATTATTTTGCAGTTCTCATCTGACAAGGACAATTGGTGAAAAATATGTAGTGGGGATAGCCTTAAGAAGTCTGTAGTTCCAATGCGTTTAAGAGATATGAAACAGTGCTCCTTTAGAAGAAAAATAAATATGTTAAAACAAACATAAAAATAAACAGATTGTGTTAAAAAGCAAAATGAGCACTTAATTACATAGCTAAGCTGCCTGTAGCAGCCAACTCCACCCCCCTTATCAGTGTTTAGACACAGGCATTGTATTTCAACTGAGTTCACAGCTTCTAGGCATGCTCCAGCAGATAATCCCTATGCACTTTTGCATTCTACCAAAACAACAATAGATATAGATACATCCATAGAAGGAAATGTGTGGGGGGAGTTAGAGCTTTACAATTCAGAAACTAAAAAGAAAGGGTTAATGGCTAGGCACTGCAGTATAAATTTGCAGGTAAAGTACTTAAAGTAGATATTATTATATTTTGTCTCTATCCCAACTTTTTTTATGTCCCTTTAAGTTCAATTGCAATAATAGGTGTGGGAAAATTCAAATCGGTAAAACAGGAGGGATATGCGCTGTGGAAAAGTGGAAGCCCTTCTAGGAAAGCCTACCCACTAGGCTATCATAAAACTAAAGACAAAGTATAAAAAATAGAGAGGCGCTAAACAGCTGAACCACTAATGTCAATAAAAAAAATATATATAAATATAAAAATATATAAGGGGAACTGAAGGGGTTAGAGCAATTAATAATATTGATAAATTACAGATATAAATATAGAATATAAATGGTTTATTTACAAAAAGAATAAGATATATAAAAGGACATCTCCTTAAAAGGTATCATACGAAAAATAAAACTTTCAGTGTTATCGATGTTAATATGCCCCATAAAAACAATGTGGTTAAATTAACCTCAATGTGCAAAGAGTACAAATCTTCTGTAATTCAAGCCACCTTGTAGTAGACGTCAGTAGGATAAGAAACTGGTAGAGACCAATCCAGCAAAAAAAAAAATTATATCACCGCTCACTTTACCTTTGCTCCTCTTCACTCACCAGGCACTCTAACACATCGACCACAGATAGGATTCCAAACCGTTACTCACAGCTTCACAAAATCCTCCTTCTGGTATTGCGTTCCTCTAGGCATCTCTTAGTGTAGCTAGGAGCCGGTCACATGACCCTCTTTAAGCGCCGTGATTGAATGTGTGGTTGGTCTCTTAAAATAGACTTTATCTTTTCGTATAGCCGTGTAACTAGTTATAAGTAGTTCGGCACAAATGAAGCAGGGGTGCCCACAATCCATCAACGCGTTTCGCCCCCCCCCCCCTTGGAGCTTTATCCCTCCTGGCCTGATCGGGGGTTACTTATAGAACTGGTATTGAGAAAAACTGCTCTACTGAGAATGGGCAATAAACTGACTGCAGCTAGATTAGTTGTCTCCTAGCAACATTTGAAAGGAAAAAACTGCTGCTTTGCCTTCCTGTGGAGACCCCAGCCCTATTGTGGGGCTTTGCCAGGAAGTAATGGACCCTTTTAAAATAATGACTAATATATATTGCAATAATTTCTATTAAGTATAACCCGAGAGAGAGAGAGAGAGAGAAAGAGAGAGAGAGAGAAATGCATTTGTCTGAATTGTATTTCTGTGGGTGGAGAACATAGAAAGTCCACTGGTTACTGAACTATTAACCGAGTGAATAGTCTGCTGGGCGACTGTGAAGTTGTGCGGTTTGCACCTGGAGGTGCATTTTTTTTTGTGAGTTTTTATTTTCGACTTTCTATATTCCTGAATCCCGACTGTACTAGGCCCTTTGGCACCCTTGTATTGTGTTTTTTCTGTATCGTGAAAGTAGATTTTGAAATTCTGAATGGTAGTTTATGATTTATAGGTAAATATTTTATACAACAGACATGACCTCACATCCAGGGCACGATGATCAAAACATTGCCAGGCAACACTCACAGGGGATCAGGAAATTAGCTATAAAAAGGGGTGAGATGTCTCCCACAGAATGTAATGGAGCTCGTTGGAAAGGGAAACTCCACTGGGGAGAACAAAATTAGCAGGGAGCAGGAGGTGCACTTTATAAATGGAATCCTGCAGCTATTACAGGTCAGATTATGCTGCTTTAGCATATAGTACCTTTCAACCGCCTTATATACATGTCTTTTTTATTAAGGTCATTTTTTTGCATATTTTGACACAATTTCGCCACCTTTTAGTTCATGAGAAAAAAAAGCGAGATCTGAAGTGGGAGAATGTTACGATAAAACGCCAGACCTGGAGGAGAAAATTCAGCTACGCCCATGGAACGCCCCTGTTTAGCCCACTAGCAGAGATGGGGAAACTCGTTTGCCAATAAGGGAAACAATACATTTTCAATTTCAAATAATAAATATGAATTTCACAGCGTTTTTTTCATGTGAAGTGTAGTTTTATTCTACTGTGCACCTTAAATATTTTTTTCCTTGCATAATTTCTATACAAATTTAAATTTTTCCATGACATACGATTTTAGCATAACAATTTTGTGGTGATTTTTAATGCAATTACCCAATAACATTTTGACTGCATATTATTATTTCAATATTTAATTTATTAGTTTTATAAAAAAATTTAATTACGTTTTTTGCGAGTCCTATTGTAAGGTATGCATCACCTTCACATAGTTAAAAGCGGGGAATACTCCTTTTGTGGGACACACTGATCTCAAGGTAAAAAATTACTATGAAGTATTACGATAGGGGCTTATAGTACTGACGAGATTTCTTAGAAAATCTCACAACCCCAGAGAACTTTAGATCATGTGCCCTTAGAGAGAGTGATGGGATTTTGTTGATATTTGCATGTAGAGCATTTCCTCTGTGGATCTTGGAGAAATAATTTACTTGAACTTATAAAAATATTGACAGGTCCATTTTGAATACAAAATTGGGAGCAGGGTAATATAATTTGATGGTGAATGAAGTTGATGAGATATTGCAGTGACTATGAAAAGTAAATTAGTTCAATGTACAAAAGTGAATCTTGGCTCATTCAATTTAGTCTCTTGCTCCACCAGTCTCTGTACAATATGTAGATGTTTCTGGGAATCACACCAATCACGTTTCCTGTTAACTGTTGTCCAGCTGTCACTTTTTATGGCACATCATCACAAGACATCATCGCCTTGTCTTCCCAGAGGATACAGCTTCCCGACACTGTGCACTAAATCTGAGACACCTCTTAACTTGTCAATTTGATGTCACCTGCTGAGAACTTTAGGCTGGTCACAAAAGGCCATTACTTAATTATTTACTATTATACTATATATACTATAACTAATGTTTTTTTACAAGTGTTGCTAAAGACAGTACCAGGGGCTCAGAGTATTTTCAGTTGAGCAATAGGTGTATTTACTGTTGCACAATCAAAGTATCCCATACTTGTTTTCTTTATATTACCATAGACACGGAGCAGTCATTAGCTGATCTTGTGTGTGACTGCAGGGTGTCTAACTGTTGAGTTACACGGTATGTAGATTTTCCAGGTATCCAGTATTGAATTGGAGAAACACTTCAATTTGTAAAAGCCGCCTGCATCTTGATATTTCTGACAGAAAAAAAGGGCATCTCTCATGCCCTGCACTATTACATATGCACAACGTCAATTTTGTGCTGGTGTATGTGTGTTACTGGTGTGTTTTTTCTTGGTATCTTTGTTACTGGTGTGTTTTTTCTTGGAATGTGTGTTACTGGTGTTTTTTTTCTTGGAATGTGTGTTACTGGTGTGTATTTTCTTGGTATGTGTGTTACTGGTGTGTGTTTTTTTGGTTTGTGTGTTACTGCCGTATGTTTTTCATGGTATGTGTGTTACTGCCATGTTTTTGCTTTCTAATGAAAAATATAGGAAGTAAAATCACTACTCTGTGTGTTTTACCAGCAGAAAAGAGATTAAAAATACTGTTTAATTTAAAAAAAAAACCCATATATGTTGGGGTTACAACACAGAGAGGAGTAGTGGTGCAAGGACATTATTCTGTAACACCACCAACTACCCTTCATTGAGCACGAAGAGGCTGCCCAGTATTTTTATGAAATGCAGCTGGCAACAGTAATGGTATATAATCAGCAGTATTCAAACTTAATCATAATATCAAATCTGTTTGAAAGATGTGCACTGCTATAAAAAATCATTTGTAGAATGACAAACAGGCAAGCTACACTCAAACATACAAGATTTACTTTGTTCTTTTTGTATCTTTTTATGAAAAGCATAGATAGTCTCGATAACTAGCTAGTGACTGATGGCTACACACCTATCCCTCTTGTCATTGCCTCAGCTAGTTCCCAGTAGTGCTTTGCTGCTCTGTTGTTGACTTTACCTGTATGCTTTGTTTAACCCCTTAGATAGATGCACACAATAGTGCACTAATAAAATGCAAAACACATTAGAGGATTTTATTTTTACACGTTTACATCAGTTTAATGTCCCTTAATGTCCCAGGCCTTCCTCAAAGTATAATTTAGCAGCCTTCAGCTATTTTCTTGAATACCAAGTGACCTGCCCCCTTTTCAAAGCCTAGACTGCTCTCCAGTCACACTGAAGTGAACAGGGTATTGTAAGCAATATGTTTTGTTTCAAGCCTTTAAATCTGTTTTCTCATCGCACACAAGAAAAATCACAGAATATTACATTATCATATTCTACACTAACTACAAATCAACAGGTCACACTTGTGATTTTCCTGTATAACAGAAAATACATTTTTCAGATTATTTATTTTCACACAAAAAAGGTCTGTAAATTTAAACTGTACTCTTTTAAATTCAAATGATAAAAATGTTTGCCCTAAGTATCTAAGTTTTTAATGAGACAAAAAAACAAAACAGATGGGCTTATAGATTCTTGTGTTCCATCAAATTCCGTTTGTACACAACTAAGAGGGCATGCACGAATGGTCTGCTTATTCATTCTGTAACTTAAACAATACATTCTGACCAATCAATGAAAACACTTACAATCATGGCATGGACATCTGTCCCTTTGGTCTGATATGCTGATGGTAGATATATCTGTATATGTTACTGTGTATTGACTGAGGTGTGTTCTTTTCGCATTCCCACAGGGGGTTATCTCTGCCATTTTAACCAAGTGCACAAGGGACGAAGGATTTATTCCAATCAATAAAAACCTTTGGTAAGTGCTTCAAAGCTCAGCTGAACAGATTGTTCTAACAAAGCATGTTAATTCTTCAGCCGGGCCCCCCATTGTCATCAGTTCCAATATTTACAACTATGCACTCTGCATTACAAAGCAATTTATGGATATTGCCATTAATCAATTTGTTTTTGCAGTCTCTGGTGAATCTTACCTTCATTCTGCTGTAACACACTGCAGGCACCTACAGGCATAAAGCCATTCTCATATATTTATAGGGACAGTATACAACAATTGTCATATAACTAAGCTGACCATATTGCCGCTTTAAAAAGGGACACATATGAAAAATACATATGTCAGGGCTGTTTTCAGGGCTGTTTAAAGAAATGGTTTTGTATAAGAACCCTCACATATGTATTTTTCATATGTGTTCCTTCTTAAAGCGGCAATATGGTCAGCCTACGTGATATAACTGTATGTAATAGACACTACTATAAAAAAAGAATATGCACAGATGCTGATCTAAAAATCCAGTATAAAACCTTTTAAAAACTTACTTAGAAGCTCCAAGTTTAGCACTGTTGATGAGGTTAAGATGGGACACCCTCTGAAAAGGGATGGGAAAACAAGAAGAGCAGACACTCATCCCCATTCCCTGCATATAAAAAGACAGATAACATAAACAGGAGCCAGCAGGAGTCTATAGACATCAGTATACATCTGACACTGTGGGGCTTGGTTAGGAGTCTGAAAATCAGCACAATGTTATTAAAAAATAAGCAACACTAAGCAACACCGATGGGCTATATAAATGGATCATCTACAAAACATTTATGCAAAGAAAAATCTAGTGTACAATGTCCCTTTAATGTAGATACCTACAGTATTTAGGGTTGCCACCTCAGCCATGTTTTCCTGGACACTTATGAGTTACACATGCTGCAGGGTGTGCAGAGGGGAACATGAATTGCACCCCTGGACAGCACATGAATAGTGATCCTGGACAACACTATTCATGTTCCTTCCTGCAAACCCTGCAGCATGTGTAACTCATAAGTGTCTAGGAAAACATGGCTGAGGTGACAACCCTAACAGTATTATATGTACAAGTAGGGTTGCCACCTCAGCCATGTTTTCTTGGATATTTATGAGTTACACATGCTGCAGGGTGTGCAGGGAGGAACATGTATTGTGTTTCTGAACAGCACTATTTATATTCCTCCCTGCACACCCTACAGCATGTGTAACTTATAAGTGTTCTGTATTGTAAGGGACGGGTGGCAACCCTATGTACAAGTGACTTTCAAACACAAGTTGTGTTAAAAAAACAACACAGAAATGTAACAATTATATTATTTAGTAAATAGTTTACTTATTGATTTGGTATATAAATCTATCTCTCACTGTGGATTAGATCTCATTTCTGTTGTAATTATCACATGATTTGTTTTTTTTAATGTTTTAGTTTTTTGGAAAATGGATGTTCCTGAATAAAAGGAACAGTGTACTTTTAATATTTTCTCTTTTTTAATGTTTTCTTAAAGGGACACTGAACCCAAATTTTTTTCTTTTGTATTTCAGAAAGAGCATGCAATTTTAAGCAACTTTCTAATTTACTCCTATTATCAATTTTTCTTCGTTCTCTTGCTATCATTATTTGAAAAAGAAGGCATCTAAGCTTTTTTTTTGTTTCAGTACTCTGGACAGCACGTTTTTATTGGTGGATGAATTTATCCACCAATCAGCAAGGACAACCCAGGTTGTTCACCAAAAATGGGCCGGCATCTAAACTTACATTCTTGCATTTCAAATAAAGATACCAAGAGAATGAAGAAAATTTGATAATAGGAGCAAATTAGAAAGTTGCTTAAAATTTCATGCTCAATCTGAATCACGACAGAAAAATTTTGGGTACAGTGTCCCTTTAATGATCCATTTTACCTACTAGAGTGTATTACATTGTTTACAAATAGCTCCTTCACCTTTATTTTCCCTTTTGAATTTTTTTGCCTATTGGAGAATACGTTAGCATGGTTGCGATATTATAACCGGCTTTTTGCGTGCGTTGTGTTAATGCTCAAGTGAAAACATTTTTTTCAACTTGTAATACATATGGTACAAAACTTGTGCTAAAAGCAGTGCACAATTAGTGCTCGAGCAGGAGTGATAACTACTAGTAATCAAGCCCTTTAATGCAGTGTTTCTCAACAGCGGTCCTTAAATACCCCCAACAGGCCTTGTTTTCATTATAGCTGAACCAGTGCACAGGTGAAGTAATCAGCTGATCAGTAACCATGGTTACTAACATGCTCTCATCCATCAGCTGATTACTTCACCTGTGCTCTTGTAAAAGGTGAAATAAGGTATAAAAGGTATGTAAGCTCTCCAGTATGTAAGACTCATATTTATTAAATATGGTTCTAGTACTCTACATATTGTATTAAAATTAGGTACATGTAGTGCAGAGATTTAAATATTTACTTAAAGGGACATGAAACACAAAATGTTTCTATCATGATTCAGACATAGCATATATTTTTAAACAACTTTCCAATTTAATACTAACATACATTTTGCTGCATTCTCTTATGTATACTTTGTTGAAGGAGGAGCAATGTACTACTGGGAGCTAGCTGACCTCATTGGTTAACCAATGACAAGAGGATATATGTGCAGCCACCAATTAGCAGTTAGCTCCCAGCTCCTTAGCCTACCTGAGTATGCATTTTAACAAAGGATACAAAGAGAACTAAGCAAATTAGATAATAGAAGTAAATTGGAAAGTTGTTTAAAATCTATCTGAATCATGAAACATTCTGGGTTTCGTGCCCCTTTAATATGTGTTTTTCAACATTTTAAACAATTAATAATTTTCTGCTGTAAATGACAGAATCATAGTATTCCTGTTATTTAAAATGTCTATTAAATATTAATGAAATGGGGAAAATGACAACATGTAACAGAATCAACATGTTCATTAATGTGATTAAATAATTAATATTGCTTTGATTAAAGTACTGGGGGAAAGGGCAAGAGACTAGGTCCATTAATTATTTTACCAATACAAATAAAAGCAGACTACATACATTATAAGACTATACACAGACACAAAGTATGTAGCATGGCAATAATTTGTGTTATGTCCTTTAGTCTCTGTATCTGCTGCCAGAATTATTGATTACATTTTCCTTAAGGGACCCAGTTATGATCCTGTAACTAAAGAACAGTTTCAGCTTAAATGGACATGAAACTCAAACATGTTGTACCATAGATATGAAAGATCAGAAATGAGACATGTTAAAATATGATTTTAATAAATATGTTAAAGGGACAGTTACCGTAGGAATTAATGTTACATAATTCTGCACTTTAAAGCAGTACAAAAAGCGATGTTGCCAAATTACTACTCATGTGAATGAGAGCCATCCCAGCTCTGTTTGATGTGAGATCACCTGAGTTTATACTGAGATTCAAGCAGCATTACACATATCAATATAAAAACAATGTATTAAAAACATAAAACGCATAAAAAAATGGTTTAACTTGAAGCTACCCTTAGTGACATACAGTTGTGCTCATATATTTACATACCCTGGCAGAATTTATGATTTCTTGGCCATTTTTCAGAGAATATGAATGATAACACAAAATATTTTCTTTCACTCATGGTTAGTGTTTGGCTATTTATTATCAATCAACTGTGTTTACTCTTTTTAAATCATAATTACAACAGAAACTACCCAAATGACCTTGATCAAAAGTTTACATACCCTGGTGATTTTGGCCTGATAACATACACACAAGTTGACACAAAGGGGTTTGAATGGATATTACATCTAACCATCCTCACCTGTGATCTGTTTGCTTGTAATTAGTGTGTGTGTATAAAAGGTCAATGAGTTTCTGGACTCCTGACAGATCCTTGCATCTTTCATTCAGTGCTGCACTGACATTTCTGGATTCTGAGTCACGGGGAAAGCAAAAGAATTGTCAAAGGATCTGCGGGAAAAGGAAGTTGAACTGTATAAAACAGGAAAGGGATATAAAAAGGTATCCAAGAAATTGAGAATGCAAATCAGCAGTGTTCAAACTCTAATCAAGAAGTGGAAAATGAGGGGTTCTGTTGAAACCAAACCACGGTCAGGTAGACAAACTAAAATTTCAGCCACAACTGCCAGGAAAATTGTTCGGGATGCAAAGACAAACCCACAAATAACTTTAGGTGAAATACAGGATGCTCTGAAAACATGTGATGTGGCTGTTTCAAGATGCACAATAAGGAGGAACTTGAAGAAAGATGTGTTGCATGGTTGAGTCGCCAGAAGAAAGCCATTACTACGCAAATGTCACAAAGTATCCCACTTACAATATGCCAAACAGCACAGAAACAAGCCTCAAACCTTCTAGCACAAAGTCATTTGGAGTGATGAGACCAAAATTGAGCTTTTTGGTCACAACCATAAACGCTACATTTGGAGAGGAGTCAACAAGGCCTATGATGAAAGGTACACCATTCCTACTGTGAAACACTGAGGTGGATCACTGATATTTTGGGGATGTGTGAGCTGCTACAAAGGCACAGGAAATTTGGTCAGAATTGATGGCAAGATTAATACAGTATGTTATCAACCAGAACCCCTCATTTTCCACTTCTTGATTAGAGTTTGAACACTGCTGATTTGCATTCTCAGTTCCTTGGATATCTTTTAATATCCCTTTCCTGTTTTATACAGTATAACTACCTTTTCCTGCAGATCCTTTGACAATTCTTTTTCTTTCCCCATGACTCAGAATCCAGAATCGTCAGTGTAGCACTGGATGAAAGATGCAAGGGTCTGTCGGGAGTCTAGAAACTCATTGACCTTTTATACACACACTAATTACAAGCAAACAGATCACAGGTGAGGATGGTTAACTTTAATAGCCATTCAAACCCCTTTGTGTCAACTTGTGTGCATGTTATCAGGCCAAAATCACCAGGGTATGTAAACTTTTGATCAGGGTCATATGGGTAGTTTCTGTTGTCATTGTGATTTAAAAACAGTAAACACAGTGATTGATAATAAATGGCTTCAGCCAAACACTAACCATGAGTGAAAGAAAAGTTTTTGTGTTATCATTCATATTCTCTGATAAATGGCCAAGAAATCATAAATTCTGCCAGGGTATCTAAACTTATGAGCACAACTGTAATTCTACACACTACATGGTTATGTTTTTATGTCTTTTATGCCTTAAAAGGGATATGAAACACGTGTCTGGAATACCATATGGCAGCAGTTTATCCATTTGCAAAAGTACGAGATGGCAGCAATATTTCCTGTCATGTAGTGCTCCAGACCCCTACCTAGGTATTTCTTTAACAAAGAATATCGTGGGAACAAAGCAAATAGGAGTAAATTGGAAACTTTTTCAAATGAAAATGTTTGGGTTGCATAGCCCTTTAATACATTGTTTTTATTCTGAAACGTGGAATGCTATTTGCCTGTCAGCATAAACACAGATGTGCGCACATCAAACAGAGCTGGGATGACTCTTTTCACGTGAGTAGTGATCTGACAACAGTGCAAGATTGGCCCACCAGGATGGTGAGGAATTTCTCAGTGGGACCTTAACGTCACAGGGCCACATCCTGGCCAGAAGTGCAAAGCCTCCCAGCCAGGACACAGAGCAAACCTTGTATGCAGCAGCTGGTCCAGGGAGTGTGGGGAGCTGGACCAGGGGTAGCGGAGTTGGCTTGGCCAGGGGGGTACATTGCAGTACCAGTCTTCAAAAAATTCTAATTTCCCAGACTAGCCTTTGGCTACAAGGGTTTTTGTACTATTTTCACTTATTTTAAAGCACAGAGATTGGACCACTTCACTATTTTGGAATATTATACACTCATTATGGGATTATTTGATAAACTATGGACTATACAGCCGATTTATATAACATATATTTTAGTCTATTTCACTTTTTTAATCAGATATTCAGTGATGCATTAAAGTAATATTGTCAGAATGTGTCTTTCTTTTTATTTTGTTGCTGTATAAATGCAGTGGGATATGTCTCTGCGATAACTAAAAAAAACATGTTTGCACAATTTGAAATACTTTATTTATAATAACTGTATCTCATGTTCAAATATCTCTATCTCTTTAATTTTATCCAAAATATGTTACATGCTGTCACGGATACCAGACCCCCAAGGCTAACCCCCACCCCCTTACAACCTCACCCCTGTAGTTTCTAAGTGGTTTTGGGCTTCTCAGAGCAACCACCATCTCTGGAAGCTTTTGGTTGCCTGTTTTTGTCAGAGAATAGCTGGCCTCTGACAGGAAAAACCCTCCTAGGCTGGCCGAGCTCCTGGAAATCCCAGTTGGCCACCTCACAACGGACACCCGCCTAACACTTCTAAGGCTGGCTGGGCTTCTGGAACTCCCGGTTGGCCACAGAAGAGCAGGACACCCGCTAACTTTACCCCACATCGTTCCAGTGGCCCTTTGCTCCAGAGCTCCACTCTTTTGGGGATTGGTAGCCCCTAAGGAGGACAACAGGTGGGGGGAATTACCGGAAGGGAGCTCTTTTGGGAACCGGGGTTTTGGATACCCATAACTTCAACAGACTGTATCTCCGGTCCCCGGTAATGAATCATGCAGCTTTTTGGACTGTGGCATCTGGGGACCGAGTGCCACCTCTCCCCCGAGATCACCCCGAAACTGTCACCCCTGGGTCCTGGGATTCTGTGGGACTATGCTGCTATGGAGGCGCCGATCTGTCTGGAGAGGCTTGAATGGCGGGAAAATTGTGGGATTGTCCAGTGTCTAATCAAGATGAGCTTTGTTTATAAAAGAAGTGTGTGTTTTCCAATAAAACAAGTTCCTGTTTCACCGGAATGCTAGTATGTCTAGTTATTTAGGTGGGCTCCTGCTAAAATCAATTTCTTGGGCTACATAGCAGCCTGTTCCAGGCAGAGGAAGGACCCTATGGCAGAGCTACCTAGTCTGGGTAGCCGGAGTCTGCAACAGGGTGGGACCCTGAATACTGGTGCTGTTGGGCATCAGGGGTGGCTACAGGCTGTGGTCACTTGCCAGCTACATAGCTGCAGTCGGCAGGGGGCAAGCAGGACCCGTTTGGCGGAGCTACCCAGTCGAGGTAGCCGGGGTATCCGTCACACATGCCTTTGACTAATATATCATAATATAATAATAATATTAATAGCAACTTATATAGTGCTTTTCTCCAAGATGGACTTAAATCACTCTACACAAGGTACATTTATGTAAAAAGTTTAGAAGTTACAGCTTTTATTCCTAAAAGGCCTTTGTAGGTCTTGAGTCTTTGTTTAAAAACGTCCTGGGAGGTGGCTTCTTTCACTGTGCTGGGGAGAGTGATCCTGAGAGAGAGGACAGCATGGCTAAAAGCTTGCAAACCACATTTTTGGTGAATTCTTGGCACATTTAGCTTCCAGGCATGTGTCGATTGAATAGTGTGAGTTGGGACATAGGGCACAAGTAATTATTTTAAATAGCTTGGTCCCTGATCATGCAGAGCTTTGTAGGATAACAGGCCTATCTTGAATAGGATGTGCCATTTTATTGGCAGCCAATGCAGGGAGAGGCAGATGGGTATCACATGACAACATGTTGATTGGCTAGTTAGCAGCTTTGCTGCATAGTTTTGTATTAAATGAAGGCGATGGACTAGTTTCTCTGGGAATACCATAATAAAGTACATTACAATAGTCCAAATGTGATGTCACAAAAGCAAGGACGATGGCGGGCAAATATTCTATAGTAATCAGGTGCTTGATCCTGGCTATATTCTTTAAATAAAAGAATGAGGCTTTTACTGTGGCTGATAAATGATGTTTCAGGGAAAGTTCACTGTCAATCATAACGCCAAGATTTCTTGCTACATTTGAGGTTTGTAGTTTTAATCCTCCAAATTCTAGGCCAATTTATTGATCTTGTTGCAGCTTAGTTATCATCATACTATCTCTACCATTACAAATACTTCTGTTTTTTTCTGGGTTTAGTTCCATTCTTTTTTCTGTTTCTACTGGAACATTTGAGTTTGGCTTGAAGGAGATGTATATTTGTGTTGCATCTGCATAAAAGTGGTAGCTAAGGCCTTGCTGCCTTATGATATCTCCCATTGGAAGCATATACACTGCAAATAAAATGGGAGATACAATAGAACCCTGTGGGACTCCACAAGCCAAGGGGACAGGTACAGAGGTGTATACTTTAGATGTCACACTCTGGGTTCTGTCAAGCAGAAATTATTTGAAGCATCTAAGAATTGAACTACTCAACCCAAAGATTGTCATGGTCCACAGTGTCAACTGCAGCAAAGAGATCAAGGAGGATAAGAATTTAACACTCACCCTGTCTTTTGCCATCAAGAGATCATTTAGTACCCGTACCAGTGCAGTTGTAGTATTATGCCCTGTCCTGAAACCTGACTGGAATGAGTCATAATTATTATTTGTTGACAGCCATGTATCTAGTTGGGTTGTAACAACGTTCTCAATAACTTTCCCTAGGAAAGGAAGATTTGAGTTAATATAAAGGAAGGTTGAGTTAAAATATCTTTTTATGATGATATTATTATTTTTTTATATAGCACAACTAACTAAGAACATATTAATATGCCCTTCCTAAACATATAAAAACATTCAAATATTACTGATTGTCATCTTAGTGTTTATACCTGGCTGATCTCTGTTAGTCATCAGACAAGCAATCATTAAAGGGACATTAATATATATATATATATATATATATATATATATATAATGCATATAAAAGAGCACTTTTTAAGCATGTATTTTTGTTTCCCTTTTTATATGAAAAAGGTTAAGGTAAAGTCATTTCAATTGATTTTGGAACTAGCAGCAAGAGCATATTTATGCAAGACTGTTCCCTAGGGACAGATTGCTCACTGGCTGAGAAGGATACCCCCACCCCCCATAGCTTTAATTGGCAGACAGCATCATGCCCAACAAAAGTAACATTTTTTTCTGCAAATAAGGACTAATACATTTCAATTTCCTCATTCAGAAGCTACAAAGAAACAAACAAATATTTTAATATCCCTTTAACTGTATCTAACAGAGCCCATAGCTCTTACAGTCAATGAGATACTTGACAGCTTTACAGGAGAAGTGAAAATCAATAAGGAACTACTTACAGTTGATCAGTATGCAGATTGCATAGGCAACACTTCGATGCATAGATAAATGGCTTTTAGGAAGTATTTATATATTGTAGCCTAGTTGAGTACTATCAAGGATGAAGAACTTGTTGTAAGTGCACTTGGTGTGATTTATTTTATATATATATTAAAGGGACATAATACTCATATGCTAAATCACTTGAAAGTGATGCAGTATAACTGTAAAAAGCTGACAGGAAAATATCACCTTAGCATCTCATGTAAAAAAGGAAGATATTTTACCTCACAATCTCCTCAGCTCAGCAGAGTAAGTTCTGTGTAAAAAGTTATACTTCACCTGCTCCCAGCTGCAGGTAAAAAATAAAAAAAATAAAGAAATGAATAGCAGCCAATCAGCATCAGCAGTGCTGAGGTCATGAACTCTTACTGTGATCTCATGAGATTTGACTTAACTCTCATGAGATTTCATAGTAAGCTTCCTTTACCTTATTGGTGAAATAATATGAGAGTTAACGAGGCTCATCCTTTCAGCTGTCCCAGGACAGACACACTAAAATGCTGCTTAGAAATCCTTTACAATGGGAGGTGGCTACTGAGGAACTTTTGAGGTAAAATATCTTTCTTTTTTTACATAGAGATGTTCAGGTGATATTTTCTAGTCAGCTTTTTACAGCTATGCTGCATCACTTTTAAGTGTTTAAACATTTGGGTATTATGGCCCTTTAAATAAAGAACTAAAACTCCCAGTAGTATAAGCAACTGTGAGGTTCTGAATTTAAAACACTTGCATTTCAATCCTATAGTGAATAAAAGACACTGTGTTGTTCCCTTGTTGAAACAGACATTAAATATTGGTTTATTGATATACAGTTAAATGCTGCGTCAGTTGGTTAATTCATCTTACTTTAATTGACCACAACCTGAATAAAAATTTGTTTAAATTGCCCCTCCATTAAAAAGATTTGCTTGTGACTGTATATTTCTTTATTTTATTTGTGTATTTCATTTAATTCAGGTGTAGGCAAACTACAACCTGGAGACTAAGGGGCCAGTTTATCAAACTCCGTATGGAGCTTGATACCCCTTGTCTAAAGACCGCTGCAACATAACTTGTCCACCTGCTCTGAGGCCGCGGAGAGAAATCAACCCGATCGAATATGATTGGTTTGATTGACACCCCCTGCTAGCGGCCGATTGGCCGCGAATCTGCAGGAGGCGGCATTGCACAAGCAGTTCACAAGAACCGCTGGTGCAATGATAAATGCCGACAGCGTATGCTGTGTGGCGGACATAATACACTACATTAAATATACCCCTAAATGTGCAACAACGCATGGCAAAATGGCTGCTGCCCACGGCATTCGGGTCTTTTTGGATTTCTTCTTGTGAAAGTGCAAGACACTAAGGATTTGCACATATCTTTGTGTGTTGCACTTTCGCAAGAAAAACTCAGACTCTGAAAAGAGTCAAATGCAACGAACAGCAGACATTTTGGGCATTTGTTGTTTTCAGAAAACAGTGAATGTGCATGTCTACTGGAGGCCAAATCACGCTCACTGTCTGTCTTTGTATGGCCTGCGAGCTAAGGTTAATTTTTACATTTTTAAAAAATCACATGGATTTCAGTGTCAGTAAATAAAGTTTTATTTGTACAAAACCACTCATTTGTTCATTTGTTTATCTACTGTCTATGGCTATTTCAGCACTACAACAGCAGAGTTGTGACAGAGGCCTATGTGGTGCTCTCATTGCTTTGCACTACTGATTGGTGCACTACAATATACATCTACATATTATTTTTAACTAAAGAAAACAACAGCCATAACATTTAGAAAATGTTAAATAAATCTCATAATGAAATACTAATGTTCCTTCACACAGTAACGGTAACTAAAAACCCACAGCGCTGAAGATACAGCTTAAAATAATATGGAGTATAATAGTATATATAAAATAAATGTATAAAATAAATATGTTGCTTACACGGATGTAATCAGTGTCTTTATAAGATTTAATAAGGTAAAAAATAAACAAATATTAAAACACATAAAATTAAAACAGCATTACAACAATTTATACGTTGATCAGACGTATATTGAGCTTAGTGTAGTATCCAAAACAGACTAATAATAGCAGCGGTAAGAAATTCTAAAACAAAAAATAATAAACAATAATAAAAAATAATAAATAAACAATAAATATAATAACAGCTACTCAGGCTCAGATGTGGTCGCTGGTGATTCAGGCAACAAGGATTCACAATCGCTGGAATACAAAAGATCCCAAATCAAAGGAGGAAAACGAACCAAGCATAAGGTGTACACTTCTACTTACACCAGAGAGGTTCACAAATAGCGATGTACCTTCCCTTCATTGGCAGTTACTCCGTGCAGATCCCACATGTGAGCTTAGACTTGACCGGAACGTCCTCTGTCTTTACCAACGAAACCGGATTGTCAAACAGGCTCTATAAATCCTTCAATCTATGGAAGCCGACGAGGGACAGGAAAAATCAACAGGTGCGGAGCAACGCGTTTCAGCCCGTACAGGGCCTTTGTCAAGCTCCAGAGAAGTGAACAGAGGAAGTTTTTAACGGATGATGTTTCATTATGTTTCATTATAAATAAAAAGAAGCAATCCATATACAAATCTTGCAATAATGAAAGCAGTCAATGACAATTTGCGGTATAGAAATCCCATCAACACATTATGGCCCCTATTTATCAAGCCGTCAACCGCAAATACGCTGGAATTCTGCAGCGTAATTGTGGCGAGCTTGATTCCCCTTATTTATCAAAGCCTACAGACCGGCAAAAGTAGAAATTTGTGACGTAACATACGATCAGCCGGTCTCAGTCCGACACAGATCAATGCTTACGTCATTACAGATGTTCCCAATGCAAATTCGGCACTATCTGACTACATTTGCTAGTTAACAAATACCTACCAGGTACGCTTGCCACTATTCCGGCCCAGCGTACCTGTTTTTTAATCTGCCGCCCCGGGGGTGGCGGATGCCATAGGAATCTATGGGAGTCTGAAAGCTGCGAAAGCTCATGTTCGCTGCTGCCCGATATCCCATTGATTTCTATGGGATAATAAAGGTTACGTTTACACCTAACACCCTAACAGAACCCCCGAGTCTAAACACTCCTAATCTGCCGCCCTCTACACCGCCGCCACCTACATTATACTTATTAACCTCTAATCTGCCGCCCCCTACACCGCCGCCACCTATATTATACTTATTACCCCTATTCTGCCGTCCCAATACCGCCGCCACCTACATAAAGTTATTAACCCCTATCCCGCCACTCCCTGAGCCCACCACAACTAAATAAATGTATTAACCCCTAAACCCCTGGCCTCCCACATCACTACCCCTTACTAAACCTATTAACCCCTAAACTGCCAGCCCCCCACATCACCATAAACTAAATTAAACTATTAACCCCTAAACCTAACAACCCTCTAACTTTATATGAAATATTAACTCATCACTATCTTTTAATAAATTTAAACTTACCTTTAGAATTAAATTAAACTATATTAAACTATTAATTAACCTATCCTAACTATTATACTAAAATTACATTAAACTATATTAAACTATTAATTAACTTACCCTAACTGTTATACTAAATTACATTAAACTATATTAAACTAATAATTAATCTACCCTAACTGTTAAACTAAAACTACATTAAACTACAAATTAAATTAACTATATTATATATTTAAAAACCTAACCCTATTCAAATAATTTAAATCTACATTAAAAAATTACAAAGTTACAAAAAACTAACAACTAAGCGGCCGAAGTCTTCATCCAAGCCCGCAGAAGTCTTCACCCAGACGGCATCTTCTATCTTCATCCATCTGGCACGGAGCGGCTCCATCTTCAAGACATCCGGCGTGGAGCATCCTCTTCTTACGACGACTCCCGACGAATGAAGGTTCCTTTAAAGTGATGGTAAACTCTCCCCTTTTTAAAATCAGATCTGGAATGTAAGCGCTATTTTAGATGGGGTTTTATTTATCATGTGCAAGGAAGATGCTCTATAACTTAGTTATTAATATAGATATGAAATTCAAATACCCCACGTTACACCACCCACTTCAAAAGTCAATTTTCCTGTCAGCTAAATGATCGAATTACTCTCCAATCAATGCTCTAGCTACAACAAAAGTGCCAGATGGGGAGAGCGCTGATTGGACAACAATTCAATCTGTTAGCTCACAGAAAATTTTACTTTTGAAGTGGGCGGAGGAGCATGCAGTATTTGAATTTCATATCTATATTAATAACTAAGTTATAGCACATCTTCATTACAGCTAATGAATTAAGCTCCATCTAAAATAGCGCTTACATTCCAGATCTGATTTTAAAAAGGGGAGAGTTTACCATCACTTTAAGTGACGTCATCCAAGATGGCATCCCTTAGATTCCGAATTAAGGTTGAAAAAATTCTATTGGCTTTTGCAATCAGCCAATAGGATTGAGCTTTCATCCTATTGGCTGATCCAATCAGCCAATAGAATGTGAGCTCAATCCTATTGGCTGATTGCATCAGCCAATAGGATTGAACGTCAATTATATTGGCTGATTGCATCAGCCAATAGGATTTTTTCAACCTTAATTCTGATTGGCTGATAGAATTCTATCAGCCAATCAGAATCTAAGGGACGCCATCTTGGATGACATCACTTAAAGGAACCTTCATTCGTCGGGAGTCGTCGGAAGAAGAGGATGCTCCGTTCCGGATATCTTGAAGATGAAGATAGAAGATGCCGTCTGGGTGAAGACTTCTGCGGGCTTGGATGAAGATTTCTGCGGGCTTGGATGAAGACTTCGGCCGCTTGGATGAAGACTTCTCCCGGGTTCGATGAGGACTTCTCCCGACTTCTTGGAGGATCGATGTTGGATCTTCAAAACTGTAAGTGAATCTTCAGGGGTTAGTGTTAGGATTTTTTAAGTGTATATTGGGTGGATTTTATTTTTAGATTAGGGGTTTGGGCTGCAATAGAGCTAAATGCCCTTTAAGGGCAATGCCCATACAAATGCCCTTTTCAGGGCAATGGGGAGCTTAGGTTTTTTTAGTTAAGTTTTTATTTGGGGGGGTTGGTTGTGTGGGTGGTGGGTTTTACTGTTGGGGGGGGGTAAAAGAGCTGATTTCTTTGGGGCAATGCCCCTGCAAAAGGCCCTTTTAAGGGCTATTTATAGTTTATTGGAGGCTAGGTTTTTTATTTTGGGGGGGCTTTTTTTATTTTCATAGGGCCCTTAGATTAGGTGTAATTAGTTTAAATCTTTGATAATTTCTTTTTTATTTTGTGTAACTTAGTGTTTATTTTTTTTTGTAACTTAGTGTTTGTTATTTTTTGTAACTTAGTTGTTAGTTTTTTGTAACTTAGTAATTTTTTAGTATAGATTTAAATTATTTGAGTAGGGTTAGGTGTTTAAATATATAATATAGTTAATTTAATTTGTAGTTTATTGTAATTTAGTCTAACAGTTAGGGTAGATTAATTATTAGTTTAATATAGTTTAATGTAATTTTAATATAACAGTTAGGGTAGATTCATTAATAGTTTAATATAGTTTAATGTAATTTAGTCTAACAGTTAGGGTAGATTAATTATTAGTTTAATATAGTTAATGTAATTTTAGTATAACAGTTAAGGTAGATTAATTATTAGTTTAATATAATTTAAGTATAACAGTTAGGGTAGATTAATTATTAGTTTAATATAATTTTAGTATAACAGTTAGGGTTGATTAATTATTAGTTTAATATAGTTAAATGTAAATTAGTCTAACAGTTAGGGTAGATTAATTATTAGTTTAATATAGTTTAATGTAATTTTAGTATAACAGTTGGGGTAGGTTAATTATTATTTAATATAGTTTAATTTAATTCTAAAGTAAAGTTTAAATTTATTATAAGATAGGGATGTTAATATAAAGTTAACGGGTTGTTAGGTTTAGGGGTTAATATGTTAATTTAGTTTATGGCAATGTGGGGGGCTGGCGGTTTAGGGGTTAATAACTTTATTAGAGTTGCGGTGGGTTCTGTGAGCAGCAGGATAGGGGTTAACAACATAATGTAGGTGGCTGCAGATTAGGGGTTAAGAACATAATGTAGGTGGCGGCGGGGTCCAGGAGCAGCAGGATAGAGGTTAATAACTTTATTTAGTTGCGGCGGGGTCCGGGAGCGGCGGAATAGCTATTAATAATTTTATTAGAGTTGCGGTGGGCTCCGTGAGCGGCGGTTTAGGGGTTAATAACTTTATTTAGTTGCGGCGGGCTCGGGGTGCGGTGGGATAGGGGTTAATACATTTATTACAGTTGCGGTGGGCTCCGGGAGCGTCGGGATAGGGGTTAATAACTTTATTTAGTTGCGGCGGGGCCCGGAATAGGGGTTAAACATTTTAGTATAGTGTCGGTGTTTAGTAACAGTATACAAATAAAGCTGTGAAAAATCCGAATAGCAGCGAGATCAATGACTGTTTAGTTAACAACTGCTCATCGCCCCGTACTTGGTGCGTGGCTTTTTGACAGCTTTTTTGTTAAATTTGGAGAACGTATTCAGGTCCGTGGCCAAGATATTAGGCGATGTCAGGCGAGCGTATTGGTGCCGGCGAATGCAGCACAGTTGACGGGTTGATAAATAGGCCTCTATGACTTAATTCATCAGTTTTAATATTCATCATCACTCTTTAATAGCGATTTAGCCATAATGAATGAATAAGGAACAAAAGTTCTAATTATGCTTGGTGTATAAACTTCCTTATTATTTCATAAAAAAGATAAGCAACATATTTATTATACCATATTTAATATAACGGTTATAGTATAAAGTGATCCTAATAAAAAGGATGATCGTATAAAAACAAATATAAAAAATTTTAAAACTAAATTAAAAATATTAATTCAAAGAATTCAAAAATTACAGAGACATGTGTAGATTGATTAATAAGGACTAACATATGTTGTAGTTCGTTTAAATTTGGACATTAAAATTAGAAAATTGGTTTAATATGAAAAAATGACATTTAATTCGTATTCGATCTTCATATTATCTGGGACTTTATAATGAAGAATTAATTTCAATTTTAAAATCGATTTTAATTTGGATTTTTTATTTGATGACTGATGATGAACAAAAATGAGTTATGTATGGCAATGAACTATCTGATATATTAATGTTAAAATACAAAGTTAAATATATAAACATTATTGTAGAATAACCATACAGTAGTTCCACTAATGCTTATATATTCAAACTAATAATTTAAAATACAAGATAATAGTAATTTAAAACATTCTTAGTCATTCAGCTTATATCAAAATCCAAATTGAGACCATTTGGTTGTAAAGTTTTTAGCTCGAAAATCCATTTTGTCTATTTTTTAAGAAGATCTATTTCAGAGTTTCCACCTCTCCAATTGTTTTATGTTTTTCAATACCCACAAAAGAAAAATAATTTAGATTGCCCTTATTGCAAGTGGCAAAATGTCTCGGTACAGGTAAATCTTTATTTCTTTCTAGACTAATTCTCAATAGACCATATAAGGCAGTTTATACACCAAGCATAATTAGAACTGTTGTTCCTTATTCATTCATTATGGCTAAATCACTATTAAAGAGTGATGAATATTAAAATTGTTGAATGAAGTCATACTGTGTCGATGGGATTTCTATACCGCAAATTGTCATTGACTGCTTTCATTATTGCAAGATTTGTAAATGGATCGCTTGTTTTTATTTATAATGTAGCAGTTTACAATGCAGCGGGTATTTGTTTACAATATAGAAGTTTACAATGCAGCGGGTATTTGTTTTAACATTGTGAAAATCTATTTGTGAATCTATTATATGTTTTTTATATTTGTTTTTCAAAATTGTGCACAGGCGATTTGCTATATATGAACTGTTTAGCGCTGTTTGGGCATTTCTCTATCAAACACGCCTCTGTAGGAACCAGTGGGATGAAACATCATCCTTTAAAAACTTCCTCTGTTCACGTCTCTGGAACTTGACAAAGGCCCTGTATGGGCTGAAACGCGTTGCTCCGCTCCTGTTGCTTTTTCTTGTCCATTGTCAGCTTCCGTAGATTGAAGGATTCCTAGAGCCTGTTTGACAATCCGGTTTCGTTGGTAGAGACAGAGGGGCATATTTATCAAGCTCCGAATGGAAATAGCAGTTATGAAGCAGCAGTCACAAAGACCGCTGCTCCATAACCTGTCCGCCTGCTCTGACAGACACCGCCGGTAATCAACCTGATCGAGTACAATCGGGTTGATTGACACCCCCCTGCTGGCGGACGATTGGCCGCGAGTCTGCAGGGGGCAACTTTGCACCAGCAGCTCTTGTGAGCTGCTGGTGCAATGCTGAATACGGCGAGCATATTGCTAGCTGTATTCAGCGAGGTTTGGCAGACCTGATCCGCACTGTCGGATCAGGTCCGCCAGACCTTGATAAATAGGGGCCAAAGGATGTTCCGGGCAAGTCTAAGCTCACATGTGGGATCTGCACGGAGTAACTGCCAGTGAAGGGAAGGACATCGCTATTTGTGAACCTCTCCATTGTAAGTAGAAGTGTACACCTTATGCTTGGTTCATTTTCATCCTTTGATTTGGGATCTTTTGTATTCCATCTCTCTGCCTGACTCGGATTGTGAATCCTTGTTGCCTGAAACACCAGCGACCACATCTGAGCCTGATTAGCTGTTATTATTTTTATTGTTTATGTATTATTTTGTATTATTGTTTATTATTTTTTGTATCCAAAACAGACTATTATTAGTCTGTTTTGGGTACTACACTGACTCTGAGCTCAATATACGTCTGATCAACGTATATTTTGTTGTATTGCTGTTTTAATTTCATGTGTTTTAATATTTGTTTATTTTTTTTACCTCATTAAATCTTATAAAGACACTGATTACATCCGTGTAAGCAACATATTTATTTTATACATTTATTTTATATATACTATTACACTCCATACTATTTTTAGCACTGTGGGTTTCTAGTTACCATTACTGTGTGAAGGAACTTTAGTATTTCATTGTCTGTTTTAGAGGTTGGGGAACCTCTTTTCCCACTTGCGTAATAGTTCTAATCAGTGCAGTTAAAATACCCTTTATTTTACAAAATAAATCTCATAGCAGAATAATATCTTCACAAAAATAAAAAAATGAAAATGAGGTTGAAACCAAAGTATGTTTCCAAATTGCATTATATATGTATATATATATATATATATATATATATATATATATATATATATATATATATATATATAATTTCTTACAATTGCATGATACCCAAAGTTTGTCTGTTCTATCTATCTAAAATAGAAGATTTCTAAATAAATTACAGTGTTTTAATATTACTATAAAAAAAAAATATGTTTCTGTGCTGATTTGAGCCAACTTCCAATTTTTGACTGCCCCTGTCTGCCAATAAGAATTAGAGTGTCAGGATCTAAATGATCAGCTCTAAGTTAACCTTTATCATGAAAAAAAATAATTTTAACATGTTATGCTCTTTCACATACATGATGGAAAACAATTGAGTAAAATGCTCATTTAAACAGTATATTGGAAAAGAACGACATCATACAAAATAAATGTTTTAAACACACTTGCATTGTGCACATTGTGCTATCTCCATTGATTGTGACCAATTAGAATTATATGTGAGTTTGTGCTTTGCTCTAAGCCAGTGATTTTCAACCACTGTGCCGCGGCACACTAGTGTGCCGTGAGAAATCGTCAGGTGTGCCGCCGTGGATTGGTCCCTTCTTGCTTAAGTGCACTCCTGAAGCGGAACAGAAGCCGGTAGCTGCTGCTACCCTACGCGCAAACACACACACACACATATATATATATATATATATATATATATATATATATATATATATATATACACACACACACACTGTATTAGGCTACAATGTGTGATTTTGTAAAATTTTGGGGATGGTGGTGTGCCGCAGGATTTTTTAATGTAAAAAAAATGTGCCGTGGCAAAAAAAAGGTTGAAAACCAATGCTCTAAGCAATCATTTGAAGGTATGTACCGAAGGATTTTGCAACATACTTAGAATGCATTATTTGAGCTCCATTCGTTCTAGGGACTGTGGAGGAAGCATAGTTTTACAATTTTAGTAAAATAAATTAATCATGTATAAAACATGCTGTTTCATTTTCATTCATTAATCAATTTATTTCAAATAGATTACATTTTGAGTTTAATACCTTTTTAAAGGGGCAATAAAGTCAAAATTAAAGTTTCATGATTTAGATAAAGCATGCAATTTTAAAAAAACAACAACTTCCCAATATACTTCTATTATCAAAATGTGCACAGTCTTTTTATATGCACACTGGAGGTACAGCTCCTACTGAGCATGTGCCAAACTATTCAGTATATACGTATATGTATTTTGTGATTGGCTAATGACTGTCACATGATACGGGTTAGGGAAAATTGGATAAACTTTGAAATTGGCCAGAAAATATTCTATTGCTCTTTTCAAATTCAAAGTAAGTGCTATTTCATTCTATGTTTGTGTTTATTTGTCAATTAATCAATGTTACTGTTTTTAGTGGTTCTTTAAGGACATGTGGTGTATTGTATGTCAAATACGTAGTTTTAAATTTGATCTTTGATGTGTTGTATTATGTTACTTCCTTCCTATTTGGTCCAAAAGTCACTTAGCTCCCTGCACAGTGCTAAATAGTGCATAGATCTTAAGACCACCTGCACATGACTATTTGTCAATCGCAGAACGGATGCTGTAGATACACAACCAGATGGTGTTTGAAAGGTTAAAGGAACATACAATCAATAGTATGTTAGAGCTGTACCGCGTGACCATGCTACTGTCACAGTATAAAGTCTGTTAAAAAAGGCTGATTTAAATTTTTTTACCATAATGTAGGCAACTGTTTCACTCTCCCAGGTGCTGAAGATATACGTAGCTAGCTGCTATGCTGCATTGGAAATTATCTATTTTTCAACAAAGGAAACATATAAAACTTTTTTAATTGCATGCTCTCTCAGAAACATTTTAATTTAGACTTCTATGTCCCTTTAATGAATTTTAGCATAGAAAACCTTTTAAAGCAGAATTGTGTTTACTGTAATGTCCCTTTAAGTGGTGATCTGTATGGGTAAACTGAGTAGATGTAAAAGGAGTGCAAAAGGATTAAGTGTGCAAAAGATATACAGATTTATTATAACATTTGTTACAACATTAAAACACAAGCAAAATGGTTTGATAAAACTCGGATGATAACCGTGTATATGGTACAATTGATACACAATAGAAAGGTAAAATAAACACAAAAAAATATATATGTCATATGTTATATATTATATGGTATATAATATAGGTGAAACAAAAATGGGGGAAGTGATAATAATTAGTGTACACTTATAGCTGTCAGTGACCCAGTATCCACTTTCTAGTTAGGTTGTGGATATAAAAAAGGAAAAAAAAATAAAAAAGGAAGAGAGATTAAAATATAATAAATGATCCAAAAAATGTTCCAAAAATGTAAGGACTTAGTCTAATAGATCAAAAATGTGATAATATGAAGTCCAAAAAAGTTGATATTGAGTAATCCAGAAAAAAATATTAAAAATGTGTAAGGATGTTTTAGAAGTCTAGTGTCCAAGAGGTGTAGGAATATAGTTCTTAAATGGGATCTAAGTGATCTTCACTGGAACCTGTGAAGTTAAAGAGAAGGAAAACATGTGCAATATTTGAGGATCTGAATGGGGCCTCCCTGGATCACCTAATCTGACCAAACAAGTGTTATATTTGTCTCTCTTTCATGTGAAAAATGAATGCATAATAACAGTATCATTTATGTGTTTCCTGAAAGAGAAGGTTTTCATGAAAGGGGAGGAGGAAGGGAGGAAGAAAAGAGGAGGAGACAGAAGAAGGGAGGAGGAGGAGAAGGAAGGGAGGAAAGGAGGATGAGGAAGGGAAGAGGAGGGTTGGAAGGGGGAGGAAGAGAGGAGGAGGGAGGGGGGAGGGTAGGAGGGATGGAGTGTCATATATTGACTCTCTCTTACACTGTACCTTTAATTGGTTGCCTAGCTCCCTTTATAAGGAGCCTTTGTTCATTCCTTCATTGCTTGTAATTAAGATTCTCCTATCAGTTTTGGATTTCTTTCAAGCCTCCTCCTTGTGGTTGTTCCTGACTTCAGCATTCTGACAGCTTACGCTGACACCTGACCGCTCCGCCTCAGCACCGCCTCCTTCACTGAACGGACTTCGCGCTCAAACACACTAGTGCCGCAGCTGCAGCCTGAGGCTCCTCTCCCTCTCATCTCTGCGTGTAAGTACTTACCGCTTTGGATATCAAACTTAACATCAGATCTGCCTTATGACTTTTCTTGCACTCTGTTATTATTTATCACTTATCGGATTTGGAGTTAATTCAATCTGGAACATAAGACCAAGTTGTTTCATAAAATACTTCAATGTACGCTAGCTGAATCATTCCTATCATCTTATGATAATATTATCAAAAGGGAAGTTTCTATCATCCTAGAGTGTATTTAACATTTGTTATGTTGCCAAACCATACTCTGCTTAAGTATACCATACTTCCTAATGACATTGCTAGTATATCTATTCCAATATATTAGAATACCACACAGTAGTTTTGTGTTTGTTAAAGATAAACATCATACAACTACAAGGTGGTAAATTAAATCCTAGATGAATCATATGACTAAACAGAATTTTAGTTCAATGATTTGTTCAGGAACAAAACACTTTATTTCCTGAAATTGAATTAAACATATAAATTTCTAATCTGCATATTTGATCCTTTTGTTAAGCAGATTCAGTTTGAACTCTGACAGAATTACAAGCCATAAAAAGATGGATCAAGCAGAATTACCTTCACATGTCTATAATTTATCCCAGAGGGTTGATCAGCTCTCACAAGGGTTAAGACAACTTCAATTAGAAAATCAGACTTTAAAAGACATTCTTAAAGACACAGTAACTCCTAAACAGCTAACTGTGGATTCTACTAATGAGCCAAACGTATCACCACCAGAGAAATTTTTTGGTGACAGAAGTCAATTTCGAGACTTCAAAAACTCATGCTTATTACTCTTTACCCTAAGACCTAAAACTTATACCACAGACAAACAGAGAGTTCTAACAGTAATATCTTATCTTAGAGGAGAACCCAGAACATGGGCTAACTCCTATTTCGAGCAAAATGACCCAATTTTGGACAGTCTGGAGGATTTTTTTCAAGCTATGGCACTTCTCTATGATGACCCATGCAAACAGATAACATCAGAAAATGCTATAAGAGCTCTTAGACAAGGGAAAAGGCCCGTGGAGGATTACATAGCAGAATTTAAGAGAGTGTCTAAGGATTCACAATGGAATAATATTTCATTGCGGAATCAATTTAGACTTGGGTTGTCAGATGCATTGAAGGATGAACTTTCACGAGTTGATATACCAGAAACCTTAGATAATCTGATGTCTTTATCCATCAATATAGATAGAAGGTTAAGGGAAAGAAAGAGAGAAAGGTTTAGTCAGGAAACAGTAACAAAGAGAATAATTAATCCTATTAGTTCTCAACAGTATAAAACACCAGATGAACCTATGGAAATAGGTGTGATTAGGGGTCCTTTATCTATGGAAGAGAAAAGGAGAAGAAGGGACAACAATCTTTGCCTTTATTGTGCTGCCAAAGAACATGAGGTCAAGGAATGTCCTAACCTTTTGAAAACAAAGAAAGGTGAGAAACATAATATACCAAGATCTTTTGATATGAGAAGTGGTAATTCAACTTATTGTTTTTTACCTATTTCATTACAGTGGGGTTCAAAAAAGATTACTTTGAAGGCACTCATTGACTCCGGTGCAACAAGCAACTTCATTGATTATCATGTGGTGTGTAAACATGAAATACCAATAAAAGACATAAATCATCCTTATGTTTTAAGAGTTTTTGATGGTAGCCAGGCTTTAAATGGTTCAATCACACATCAAACACAGAGGTTAGTTATGTGTACACAAGAAGGACATATTGAGAATATAACTTTTGACAT
Organism: Bombina bombina; assembly: GCF_027579735.1. Taxonomy (NCBI): domain Eukaryota; kingdom Metazoa; phylum Chordata; class Amphibia; order Anura; family Bombinatoridae; genus Bombina; species Bombina bombina. The sequence continues at coordinate 52,168,151 of NC_069507.1, read as the reverse complement.
AACACCTTCTCCTTTATTTCCAATTATTTTGGGGTTAAAGTGGTTACAACAACATCAACCAATTATAGATTGGTCCACAAATAAAATTCAATTTTCCTCTGACATTTGCAGAAATAGTTGTCTGTCTAAGATCTGCATTATACAAGCAGAATCTGACAAAACATCTAACCATATACCAAAAGTATATTCCTCTTTTCAAGATGTTTTTGACAAGAAGGAAGCAGAGTCATTGCCCCCTCATAGGGCTTTCGATTGTCCAATTGAATTGTTACCTGGTTCCCCAATTCCACATGGTCATATTTATCCCCTCTCTCAACCTGAACTCACACATCTTAAACAATATTTAGATGAAAATTTAAGAAAGGGGTTTATTAGACCATCCACCTCTCCAGCAGCAGCTGGAATGTTTTTCGTACGTAACAAAGATGGTACTCTCAGGCCAATCATTGATTACAGGCAATTAAACAAAGTTATAGTAAAGAACCGGTACCCCCTACCTTTAATTACAGAATTAATAGAAAGGTTGGGTAATGCAACAATTTTTACCAAGTTGGATTTAAGGGGAGCCTATAATTTGATTCGAATAAGGAAAGGAGACGAATGGCTCACAGCATTCCGTACTCGGTACGGATTGTACGAATATACTGTGATGCCATTCGGGCTCTGTAATGCCCCCGCGACATTCCAGTATTTTATAAATGAACTATTTAGAGATTTACTGGATGTCTGTATAATAATTTACCTGGATGATATTTTAATTTATTCTGAATCCTTAGAACAGCATATCAAACATGTTACAACAGTTTTATCAAGACTCAGAGAGAATCAACTTTATGCTAAACCTGAAAAATGTATCTTCCACACACAAGATATTTCTTTTCTAGGTTACAAAATAACAGCTGAAGGTATCAACATGGAAGATACAAAAATATCAGCTATAACAGGTTGGCCAAGACCAACCACTGTAAAGGAATTACAAAGTTTTTTAGGATTTTCAAACTTCTACCGAAAATGTATTAATAATTTCTCACATATTGTCAAACTATTGACAAGACTCACAGGTAAACATGTACCTTTCAATTGGAGTACAGAAGCACAACAAGCATTCAAAACTTTGAAACGTAGTTTTACTACAGCACCCATTCTTCAATTCCCAGACCCCAATAAGCAGTTTGTACTTGAGGTGGATGCCTCTGAGTGTGCTTTAGGGGCTATTTTATCTCAAAGGAAGAGTCTGTTAGATCCTATGCATCCTGTAGCATATTTTTCAAGATCTCTGTCTCCAGCGGAAATTAATTATCCTATTGGAGAAAAGGAGCTCCTATCCATAAAATCTGCTTTTGAAAATTGGAGACACTTACTGGAAGGGACTGAGACACCAATTTTGGTTATTACTGACCACAAAAATTTAGAATATTTACAAACCAATCAGACTTTATCATCTAGACAGCTCAGATGGAGTTTGTTTTTCTCCAGGTTTAATTTCCACATTCAATACAGACCTGGTTCAAGGAATGGAAAAGCAGACGCTTTATCAAGACAGAAATTGCCAGATAATAAAAAATCTTCACCTAGTACTATTCTACCAATTGGACATTTCATATCTTGTACTTTGAGTTCTGAACAAGAGAAAGAATATTCACAGGGAGGTAATTGCAACCCAGAAAGATTCAACCTTACGAAAGGTTCAGATGGGTTGTACTATTTCGTGAATTTATTGTACATACCTCCATCTTTACAAGGAAGTATTTTAAAACAAAACCATGATTCGATTCTAAATGGTCATCCGGGTGTTCAAAATACCTATCATCTACTAAAAAGGAAATACTGGTGGCCCAAAATGTGGAAATCAGTTGAGGAATATGTTCACACCTGTACAACTTGTGTTCAACATAAAAAGGAACATAAAAGGCCATATGGGTATTTGATGTCCTTACCCATTCCGGAACGACCATGGAAGGAAGTCGCAATGGACTTCATCGTAGAATTACCAACATCAAAAAATTTCACCACAATCTTAGTGGTAATTGACCTTTTTACTAAAATGGCACATTTTCTACCTATACAAGCGTTACCTACTGCCTCACAAACAGCTGAGTTATTTCTGAACCATATAGTGAGATTACACGGTCTTCCAACTAGTGTTTTAACTGACCATGGTAGTCAATTTACTTCGAAGTTCTGGCATTCACTTTGTCAAAGGTTGAATATCACAAGAAAATTAACCACTTCTTATCATCCACAAACTAATGGTCAGTGCGAACGTACCAATCAGGCATTGGAACAATATTTGAGAATTCATTGTTCTCAACAACAAGAGAAGTGGGCAGATTTTCTAGCAACTGCTGAATTTGCCTATAACAATACTAAGAACACCTCCACTCAGTTGACTCCGTTCTTCGCAAATTACGGATTTAATCCGGAATATGAATTTCATCATAACATTCATGTGCCATGTCCTGTAGTTAATGACTTGGTTAACTCAATTGCACAATCTTTTAACCTTTTAAAAGAAAATATCCGAAAGGCACAATCCCAACAACAACATTATTACAACCTACGACGGCGACCAGCACCTAACTATAAAGTTGGAGAATTAGTATGGTTATCCACCCGTCATTTGAAAATTCCGGCTACTAAAGCAAAGTTTAACCAATTATATGTTGGTCCATTTCCGAATACTAAAATTATTAACTCTAATGCAGTAACCCTGCAGTTACCTGAGAAATTCCGTATACATCCTTCATTTCACGTCTCACTGTTGAAACCGTACACACCTGTTCGGTCACAACCAGTCCCTTTGACTGTACCACCTGATACTTTATCATCGGAGGTGGATTATGAGGTCTCTGACATACTAGACTCAAGAGTGTATCGTGGGGACTTACAGTATCTTATTCGCTGGTCTGGTTATTCACCAGATGAGGACTCTTGGGAATCTGCTTCACAGGTTTGGATATCGAACTTAACATCAGATCTGCCTTATGACTTTTCTTGCACTCTGTTATTATTTATCACTTATCGGATTTGGAGTTAATTCAATCTGGAACATAAGACCAAGTTGTTTCATAAAATACTTCAATGTACGCTAGCTGAATCATTCCTATCATCCTAGAGTGTATTTAACATTTGTTATGTTGCCAAATCATACTCTGCTTAAGTATACCATACTTCCTAATGACATTGCTAGTATATCTATTCCAATATATTAGAATACCACACAGTAGTTTTGTGTTTGTTAAAGATAAACATCATACAACTACAAGGTGGTAAATTAAATCCTAGATGAATCATATGACTAAACAGAATTTTAGTTCAATGATTTGTTCAGGAACAAAGCACTTTATTTCCTGAAATTGAATGAAACATATACATTTCTAATCTGCATATTTGATCCTTTTGTTAAGCAGATTCAGTTTGAACTCTGACATGGAGAAAGAGAGAGGAAGAGGGATGGAGGGAGGGAGGGAGGGAGGGGAGAGAGGAGGAGGGAGGAAGAGAAGGAGGGGGAGAGAGGAGGACGGAGGAGGAGAGAGGAAGAGGGAGGAAGGGGGAGAGAGAGGAGGAGAGGGGAGGGAGGGAAAGAGATGAGGAGGGAGGGAGGAGGAGAGAGGAGGAGGTAGGGAGAGGGAGAGATAAGCATGGAGGGAGGGAGGCAGGGGAGAGAGAGGAGGAGGGAGGGAGGGGGCGAAGAGGAGGAAGGGAGAGAGGAGGGATGGGGGAGAGAAGAGGGAGGGGCAGAGAGGAGGGGGAGAGAGGAGGGAGGGAGTGGAGAGAGGATGGAGGGAGGGGAGAGAGGATGGAGGGAGGGTGAGACAGGAGGAGGGAGGGAGGAAGAGAGGAGGAGGGGGTCTATTTTTGTGCAAAAGTCTAGTGCCAACCAGGATATTAGCCAATTCATCTCTAAATTCAAGAAAAGCAAAAACCTACCATACATGTTGACCTTTCCCATAAAGTGTAGTTATTTCCTTCTAGGCATCTGAGAAAGGAGTCTAAGGGTCCAGTGATCAAAAACTCGCTGGCAGGGGTAGAAGTTTTTCAAAATCTTTAGTTTTTTTAGATTTTAGATTGTAATGTAGGTGTTTCTATTTCATGTCCAAAACTCCACATAGCAATTTTAACTGCTGTCAAGCTAAAATTTGCCTTTCTAAAAATATTTGAGGGACTTAAAGGGATATTCCAGCCAAAATTGCAAACCACATGGGTGCATTTTGGTATTGAACAGAATTAATTTTGTAATATGCATGCATTAGCAAAAATGCTTTGAATAAAAGCTATAGCTGTTTTAAAAGTGTATTTAAGTATGCACCATGCACCAGCATTTTAAACACAGCACTTGCTCAAAGAGCCTAAGGTGCTTCTACCATCTGGTAATGACTCATTTTTTTAATTGCTGACATGATACAAGCCCCACTGATGATCTGCACAGCTGCATTGTTTAAAATGTGGGTGCAGTGACAATATCTAGCTATGCTTTACATGCACGTGCAGAGACAAATGTTAGCACTAAAACAGTAATAAGTTTTACTAGAAGCATTTTTGCCAGAACGTGTATTTTGCAAATATGTTTCTATACAAAGATGTAATAAATCTATGTACATTTAAATTTTGACTGGAATGTCCTTTTAAATGGACATAATACTCATGTCTAAATCACTTGAAAGTGATGCAGCATAACTGTAAAAAGCTGACAGGAAAATATCACCTGAAATTCTCTATGTAAAAAGGAAGATATTTTACCTCACAACTTACCAGAGTAAGTGCTGGTTGAAAAGTTATCTTTCTCCTTATATGCAAACATTTACACTCCTAAGCATAACATCAGAAGCATATAATACATGGCTCACTAACGTTTTATTTCAATGTGATTAACACTGTATACTACAACTCAACACTTATGTTATGAGACCGTGGCCTCTAGTTATCAAGCTCCGAATGGAGCTTGACGTCCCCTGTTTCTGGCGAGTCTTCAGACTCGCCAGAAACAGCAGTTATGAAGCAGCGGTCACAAAGACCGCTGCTCCATAACCTGTCCGCCTGCTCTGAGCAGGCGGACAGACATCGCCGGAACTCAACCCAATCTAGTACGATCGGGTTGATTGACACCCCTCTGCTGGCCGCCTATTGGCCGCGAGTCTGCAGCGGGCGGCGTTGCACCAGCAGCTCTTGTGAGCTGCTGGTGCAATGCTGAATACGGCGAGCGTATTGCTCGCCGTATTCAGTGAGGTCTGTCGGACCTGATCTGCACTGTCGGATCAGGTCCGACAGACCTTGATAACTTGGGGCCCATATATACGAGATTTCACCCAAATTCTATCATCTACTCCCCCAATTTAAAACATACGCAACCTTTATTTATACTCTATTTCTTAGGTGATGTTTATTATATAATTACAAATTTCATACCCCACAAAAAGAAAATGTCAATCACCACACTTGAACCAATCCAACTAGCTAAAGCCTTACCAGACCACTGTAAGTCCCCCAAAGACACTACTTTAAAAGTTTTGTCTATTTCCAGTATTAATTTATACTTTATCTCTCCCTATCTCCCTTCAAATCTTCCTGACATCCCTATATTCCTACCCCTTAACTCAAGAAACTACCAAATAGACACACACAACCCTAAGATCAGCCAATTGAAAGTCTGAATCTTCACAATGAATCATACATAACACTATTCCCAACAAACT
>NC_069507.1:52107458-52157458 GCF_027579735.1 Bombina bombina | reverse complement strand
CTTTTTGCAGCTATGCTGCATCACTTTCAAGTGTTTAAACATTTGGATATCATAGCCCTTTAATCTTGCCAACCCAGGTAGCTTTAGATCAAGGGTGGACTGAGCCAGGCGGCACGATGGAAATTTTTGCTTCACTGCGTTACCAAGCATTCTCCCATTTCCTCAGGCCCAGCACTTGGCAGGGGCTAAGAGAAACTTAAAGACAGAACCTGGGTTACGCTTGCTTATTGGTGGCTAAATGTAGCCAGTGCCACTAAAAAGCAAGCGCTATCCAGGGTGCTGAACCTAAAATGGGCCGGCTCCTAAGCTTTACATTCCTGCTTTTTAAATAAAGTTAGCAAGAGAACAAAGAAAAATTGATAATAGGAGTAAAATAGAAAGTTGCTTTAAATCACTTGCTCTATCTGAAGCATTAAATAAAAAATGTGGGTTTAGTATCCCTTTAAATATTTAACCTTCAAAAAATCTCTGAACGGTAAGAACTAGGGCTGCAGCCTGACATGTATTGCAGTATACTGCCAGTGAGCCAATCAGGAGTGGCAGTCACATGTAGGTACCAATCACCAGCTGGTTTCTGTTTGGAAGCTGCAATGCATGCAGGGGTTAAATACATGGTTACATGGTAAGGAAGTGATTGGCAATGCAAAAGTTACATGTTCTAATGAATTAGACCATATCATTTTTTGTATTATAATTACGCTTTAACCCTTCAACTGCCTGAGAGGGTTGCAACTCATTACAAAACAAACAAGATGAGAGAATATTTATTGTATCTTGAAATGCCCTCTAAATTCATGACTGAACCCACAGAGGTTTGAGGATTAATGATTCCTTAGATATACAACATGCATTCCTTGAATTCTTCAATATTAAATAAAAAAAATAATAACTTTATGTACAAAATATGTTGTTTTAGCAAGTAAATATTTAGTTGAGATATAAAACCCAAAATGTTTATTTCATGATTAAAGGGACACTCTAATCAAAATTAAACTTTCAAGATTCAGATAGAGCATGCTACTATAAGCAACTTTCTATTTTACTCCTATTGTCAATTTGCCTTCGTTCTCTTGGTATCTTTATTTGAATGTAAGCTTAGGAGCCGGACCATTTTTGGTTCAGAACCTGGGTAGCACTTGCTGATTGGTGGCTACATTTAGACACCAATCAGAAAGTGCTGCCCAGATGCTCAACCAAAAATGGGACGGCTCCTATGCTTACATTCTTGCTTTTTCAAATAAAGATACCAAGAGAACAAAGAAAAATTGATAATAGGAGTGAATTAGAAAGTCGCTTAAAATTGCTGCTCTATCTGAATCACGAAAGTTTAATTTTGACTAGACTATTCTTTTAAGACAGAGCATGCAATTTTAAACAACTTTCTAATTTACTTCTATTAATAATTTTTCTTTGTTCCTTTGGTATCTTTTGTTGAAATGCAGAGATATAAGCTTAAAAGCCGACCTATTTCTGGAGCAGCGGTTTTGTGAGAATGTTATCCATTTGCTAGAGCACTAAAGGGCAGCACTATTTCCTGTCATGTAGTGCTTAAGATGCATACCTAGGTATCTCTTCAATTCAGAATATCATGGAAACAAAGCAAATTTGATGATAGAAGTAAATTAGAAACGTTTTTTTTAATTGTATGTCCTGTCTGAATCACCAAAGAACATTTTGGGGTTTCATATCCCTTTAATGTCACCTTAAAGGGACACTGAACCCACATTTTTTCTTTCATGATTCAGATAGAGCATGCAATTTTAAGCAACTTTCTAATTTACTTCTATTATCAATTTTAATTTGTTCTCTTGTTATCTTTATTTGAAAAAGAAGGCATCTCAGCTAAGGAGCCAGCAAATGTTTGATTCAGGACCATGGACAGCACTTGTTTATTGGTGCTGACCAATCAGCAAGGACAACCCAGGTTGTTCACCAAAAATGGGCCGGCATCTAAACTTACATTCTTGCTTTTCAAATAAACATACCATGAGAATGAAGAAAATTTGATAATAGGAGTAAATTAGAAAGTTGCTTAAAAATGCATGCTCTATGTGAATCACAAAAGAATTTTTTTGAGTACAGTTTCCCTTTAACCTTATTACCTAAATGCACATAAAAAATGCGCAAATAAAAGCCCAAGAGAAGGAAAATATGAAGCTTATCTGACTTTTTTAATTTAAAATGGGAACAATTGGAATATCTTTTTATCTCTGGTTGATGCGGAGTCCAGTGGGATTAGTAATAAATATCTAACCACTGTACCAAGTGTCACAAGCGATATAATAAATCATAGATAACTTCACAGTGCTGATATGTTTGTCTCTATGGCTGATAGATTTCTTGTGTTCTTCCATTAGTTTTCTGTCTTTAGCACAGGAGATTCACAGATGGATTAAAGTTTACTGTGTTTAATTCCAGGTCCCTCTCTTATGTCACAACACTCAGCTGTTTCTCATTTCTTCTGCTTGGATTGATGTTTTATGTAATTGATGTGAAGGGCTGGTGGAGAGGGCAGCCATTTATCTATCCAGGTAAGAGTCACATTTAATCACAAAGGGTAGATTCAGGGCATTTTATTAACTTATGTGATTTTAAATTGAGCTTGTATTTTATGACAGTAATGTTTTCAGGCTAAGCTTTTATTTCAACAGTGAGTAAATATATGTAGACACGAGGCCATGTTTATTAACTGATACGCACTATGGTGATCTGGTGTGCTGTATTATTATAGTCTGTAGTGTGGTTAGTGAGGGGGGGGGGATCACCCAGAGGCTAAAAATAAAGTAATTATGTTATATGTATATGCTTTAATCACTTTAGCTCTATCATTTTTGTCTTTGAGTAGCTCCTGCAAGAGTCTTTTTATTATTTGAATGTGTGTTCAACTGTTGGTGGCAGCCATTTTGGTTTGAGTGTTTGAGCTCCGTTTTAGAGTTTGAGTAAGGCAAAACATTGGTCATGGGATTTGTGTTGGGTGCCCGACCCCTGATTAGTCAGACATCTAAGGAAACCATGCAGGGAGACAGAACATTTTCCGGGGAACAGTTACTTATCCCCCCCCCCCAATTAAAGGGATATGGCAGTCGTAAATTTTTGGAAATATATTATTTGTGTGTTTGATATCTATATATTAATATGAGGCCCTTAAAGGGATATGAAACCCACATTTTTTCTTCCATGATTCAGATAGAGCATGCAATTTTATTGCCCGGCTCCTATGCTTACATTCCTGGTTTTTTAATGAAGATATCAAGAGAATGAAGAAAAACTGATAATATGAGTAAATTAGAAAGTTGCGTAAAATAACCTGCTCTCTCTGAATCATGAAAGAAAAAAAAATTGGGTTTCATATCCTTCAAGGCTTCTCAAATACTGATTGGTGGACCCTATGTGTTAGCAAGTTGACCGTCACTGCTGTAAATAAAGGCGACAAGTTGGCTCACTACAAACTTTTAAACTAGGAATTGGAAGAATGTGAAAAACAGTAGTTCCCAAGTGAAAAAGTGTTTGTACACCTTATCACATAGGGTCAAGCGCATAAAGGATCCCTCTTAATTTGTTTCATCCTATTAAAGGAACAGTAAGCACTATAAGATTTTAATATAAAAGGTTTAGCAATATATTTTTATGATTCATTTTGCCCCTTTTTATTTCATTTAGCTCTGAAAATTTAGGGTTTTGTAATTCTCAGAACTAAAAAAGAGAAGACTGCAGACTTATCAAGGCTAACCCTGCTACATGTCTTTCTCTAGTCGGCTTTAACAGATAGGAACTGCTAAACAATTCACTCTTTACTAGCAAAATAACTGATTCTAGCCTTGTCAGCTGTGGACTCAAGCCCAGATTTTAAGTCCTCTAAATGTTTAAACTTGACCGATATGTTATTCTATAGCGAGACAACAGAAATATCTTGTAATGTTACTGTTTCTATAAGTCAGAATGTGCAAGGTAATATGCTAAAAACAGAGTCATTTCATTTGGGTGTGCTTCAAGAAAAATGTTGCTTTTTAAGGAACAGTCAAGCCAAAATTAAACTTTCATAATCCAGATAGAGCACACATATTTAAAGTTTACAATTCACTTCCATTATCTAAATGCTCACAATGTTTTTATATGCACACTTTCTGAGGCACCATCACCTACTGAGCAATATTCATAGGCTATACGTATGCATTTTGTAATTGGCTGACGGCTGTCGCATGATGCATTAGGAAGGAAAAACTAACTGACATTTGTCTACTACTCATTTGAAATTCAAACTTAGTGCTTTTGCTTTATCTCTTTATTATATAAGTATTACTTATGCTACACTACTGTCTTTAGTGGGGTATTCCCAATCACACTCACTCTCCTTGTGAGATTCAGTGTTTCATTACTTTCTAGGAGGCAAATTGCCAGGACTTACAGATTCAGTTCCCATTTTTAGAGAATTGAGTAAAGTCAGCCCAAACAAGCGTCACCACCACATACCTACTAACATTTCCCAGAGGCTTTGCACTATGCAGGCGTTTTGTGGGCGGGGCAAAGCCAAAAGAGTTTGTGTCATGGGTAGGGCACGGTGGGTGTGGCTCAGGCAGTCTCTTAGACCACTAAATACAGTATAAATGAATAACTGACAAACACACAAAGAAAAGACAATGCAATTGCATATAATTTTAATTTGAGATGAGCAGTAGAATATTTGCTGGCAAATTTCAAAGTTAATCCAAATTTCCTTCCCCCATATCATAAAGCAATCACAAAATACATATATTTATATACTGTGCACTTTTGCACATGCTCAGTAAGGGCTTTAGCCGCATAAAGTGTGCATATAAAAACAAATGTGCACGTCTTGATAACAGATGTATATTGGAAAGTTTTTTTAGTTGTGTGCTTTATTTGAATCATAAAACTTTAATTTTGACTTTAGTGGCCCTTTAAATCTGGACACCAAGAGGCCGCATGTGGGAAGCAGGCCAGACATCCTATCCCATGACAATACTGCAGGATGAGGGGTGGTTGGGCAGTATGCTGCCTTAATTTTTGGGAACTATGTTGTATTACTGTACTTCTTGTATAGCATTGCAAAATTTGCTGGCACGTTACAAAAACAAATGATAATTAAAAGGATTAAAAGGTTAAAACTGTGCATATTTCAATTATAAATACACGCATTGTTGCAGTATACTTTTAATAAAAGTTATTACTGTTTTCAGCAGCATACGCACATATGCTCTTGCTGTGAGTACCCCCCGTGCACCAGCATTAATACCACACATTCTCAGAGAGTTAGCAGTGGCTTGTATGGCACAAAATGAGTCTACTCCATTGCAATACAAACCACCGCCAGCGTTCTGAACAGGTTTGGTGTTTGAAGCCTAATCCTCTAGTCACACGTGGCATATATGCGTATGCCACTGATTCAGTAATACAATTTACTAGAAGCATTTTTTGCTATTGGAAGTATATTGTAAAAATGCTTCTATTTAAACCTGAAATGCATTCGTGCACATTTCAGTTTTGACCTTTCTGTCCCTTTAAGTAGTGTTCTTATTTCCTCGTTATCATTGTATTTGTAAAAAGAAAAGAATATTTTTTTAATTTAGAGAAATACCCTTTTCTCTGATAATATAATTTCTCAGGGGACTGTCATGACCTGTTGTATTTTGTACTAACACGCAGTCCTTATTTTTCAGCATGTCACCTCCTGTGTATTGGCTGAGAGCAGAGGTTATACAGTTCTTTGCACAGAAAGCGTCAGTGAAACTCTTGACATTTATTTAACTCAGTGAGATATAGAATTCCACAGTGAGTGGCCTACATATCTCTTGTTTGACTTTAATTAGACACACAGTAGCACAGCCTACAAGTTCCAGTACAGCGTATGCATTGGTTTATATGCAGCAATATACTGTAAGTCGCAAAACTAGATATTGAGTCTAGGTAAAGATACTATAGCAGCACTGACTTACTTAATTATATCATACCTCAAATTGTGCCATAATTAACCTATAAATATGTTGCCAGGTCAATAATATTACAGATTCTTAAATGTGTCTTTAATGTTACCATAGTGAATATATGTTGGTCACAATAAAGTCATGATTTACATTGCTGCTTGAGCAAGCTGTGTTAATAACTTGGGTCCTAGATAAGGTTGCAGTGCATTGCTTCGGTTACACCCCAAACCACCATCACCCCAACTATAACAATGACCATCATGCCTAAACACCTTGTGCTTGTCAATGCAAGATTATTCCAATGTTGTACCATTGGTGCAGAGTGTATATGTGTGAGTGTGCGCGTCTGTGTCTGTGGGGGTCTGTTGAGTAGGTCTGCTACTGGCTATACTTATGACAAGAGCCTTAAATATCCAGTAGTTAAAGGGACACTCAAGTCCACGAATTTGGAGGAAATGTTGTCAATATTTTATAGAATAAAACAAAAAATTAAATTTTACTCAAACACAAACCTATAAATAGTAAAACCAGAGAAAGCCAGAGTTGTGTATATGTACAGTATATATCAAAATTATTGCAGTATTGGTGGAGTGTAGACCCTTAAGCATGGGTGTACTACAAGAACAGAATTCTATATACAATGCTTGTTGAATTATTTTGGTCTAGGGTCTAATAAGCTTGTAGTTAAGTGTTGTATTTGGAAGTCCAAAACAAAGCTCAGTTTGGGGTGGGGAGTTTGGATTCAGAGTATTCTGAGATTTGTGCTTTTCAGCAAGCACATAAAGATAATGTTTTTTGAATATACAGTATATCCGTATTGAATTGTTGTGGAACATCAGATATTGAATTGTTGTGGAACATTAGATATTGAATTGTTGTGGAACATCAGATATAGGGGCCGATTTATGAACGGCCGTATTGCCCCTATTCCCTCTGTTTTTGCGCAAGCCTTCAGGCTCGCGGGAAACAGCAGTTAAGAAGAAGCTATCTTAAGACTGCTGCTCCTTAACTGGATCTGCCGCCTCTGAGCGGCGGTCAGCAATCAACCCGATCGAATACGATCGGGTTGATTGACACCCCCTGCGAGCAGCCGATTGGCCACAAATTTGCAGGGGGTGGCAATGCACAAGCAGTTCACTAGAACTCCTTGCGCAATGCTAAATACCGACAGTGTATGCTATCGGCATTCAGCGATGTCTGGCGGACATGATACGCTACAGCATATCATGTCTCCAGACATTGATAATTCGGCCTCACAGTTTGAACAACAACAAAAAATTGTAGTACATTATATGCATCATACATATGTAAATATATCAAATTTATTGCAGTATTGGTGCAGTGCAGACCATTAAGCATGGGAGTAATACAAGAACAGAATTTTATATGCAATGCTTGTTGAATTATTTTGGTCTAGGGTCTAATAAGCTTGTAGTTAAGTGTTGTATTTTGAAGTCCAAGAAAAAGCTCAGTTTGGGGTGGGGAGTTTGGGTTCAGAGTATTCTGAGATATGTGCTTTTCAGCAAGCACATAAAGATAATGGTTTTTGAATATATATCAATATTGAATTGTTGTGGAACATCAGATATTGAATTGTTGTGGAACATCGGATATAGGGGCCGATTTATGAACGACCGTATTACCCCTATTCCCCTGTTTCCGCGCAAGCCTTCAGGCTCACTTGAAACAGCAGTTAAGAAGCAACGGTCTTAAGATTGAATACGATCGGGTTGATTGACACCCCCTGCTAGCAGCCAATTGGCCACGAATCTACAGGGGGTGGCATTGCACAAGCAGTTCACTAGAACTGCTTGTGCAATACCGACAGCGTTTGCTGTCGGCATTCAGCGATGTCTGGCGGACATGATACGTTACAGCGTATCATGTCCACCAGACATTGATAAATCGTCCCCATAGTTTGAACAAAAAGTAAAATGTAGTACATAATATGCATCATACATATGTAAGGACAAAATAAAATATATTTAATAATAACTTGTAACCACAGTTTGTTCTTTTCTTTTTTTTCAGGACTGAACTCCATATTTGTATATATTGGACACTCCCTTCTAGCCTCTTATTTCCCTTTCAAATGGCAAATGAAGGACATGAACACACATTATGAAGTTGTTGCACAAGATGTACTCGGCACAGCTATCTGGGTTTTAGTGTCCTACCTTCTATACAGGAAGAAATTCTTCTTAAAGATCTGAAAGGCTGATCCAACTTAATCCATGTTCTTTATCTTGTTTCTACATTGGGAATATTGGTTTTAAGAAAGCATTTAAGATGTATCATCAAGTTAAGATATCCATTGAACTTTTCAAGTTCTAGATCTTAAAAAAAAAAATCAGGATTTCTTTTAACTTAATGTTTTGGGTGTTTAAAAATATTGGCTCATAGTGACATATTTCAAGCCCTCTTTGGACCAGAATATTTCTGGATTTACTGTTTTTGTTTACTAGTGTTGACAAAGATATTTGTGTTTAAAAGTACTGAAAGCTAACACTTTATTAAATAATGTTCAAATGATATCATTACAAAAATACTATACAATATACAGTAGTATAGTATACATCTATAATCATTTCTTAATTCTGTGACTAAATAGCTAGTTGAGACTGTTATCCACTGAAAGCTCTTTTAATATATATATATATGTAATATATATGTATGTTGCATAGGTAAATAAAAAAAGCAAAGATGTATCATCAAGTTAACTTGATGATACATCTTAAATGCTAAACATTTTCTCTACAATTCCCAATCTTTAAGGGGTTAAATACTGCAGCTGCTCAGTGCACCAGTGGGGATTCTATCATGTCAGCCATTAACAAATTGAGTCATTACGATATGGTACAAGCACCTTAGACTCTCTCAGCAAGTGTTATGTTTAAAATGCTGGTGCACGGTGCATACTTAAATACACTTTTGAAACTGCTATAGCTTTTATTAGAGGCATTTTGTTAATACATTTATATTACAAAAATACTTCTATTCAAAACTGAAATAAATCCATGTGGATTCCAATTTTGGTTGGAATATCCCATTAAACTTCCAGATGTGGACACTTTTCTTGGCTACATACGACTTAAACTTACTAATAAGGCCCAAAGAGACTTGTTTGTTCATAAAATTGGGGGATTCCCTTGTTGATTGAGTTTTTTAATGTCTATTAGAGCAGATATATTTCAGGAGATTTCTCCTTTATAAACACCTAGATTACGAGTTTTGCGTTCGTGTTTTAAGGCTGAAAAAATGGCCAATTCAACGTTAAAACAGCAACGCAGCCATTACGAGTCTTGTCGGTATAGCTGTACCGCAAGCCTTTTAGCCTGTAACGCAACGTCAGTCCCGCACTCAAAAAAATGATGTTTTTGTGTGGGATTTCCATAGCGCTGCCATTACAAGTTTTGCAGTGAGGCTAAAATGCTTGCGTTACACTCTATACCGACACGATCCGTTTCGCAATCTGAGAGCAGTAGTTATGAGATTTAGGCAACAAAACTGTTACAAAACACTCATAACTAAAGTGTTACAAAGTACACTAACACCCATTAACTACCTATTAACCAAGACCCTCACGCATCGCAAACACTATAATGAACTTATTAACCCCTAATCTCTGGCTCCCGACATCGCTGACACTAATAAAATTTATTAACCCCCATTCCGCCGATCCCCAACATCGTTGCCATTATACTAAAGTTATTAACCCCTATTCCCCCCCTCCCCAACATCGCCCACACTATAATAAAGATATTAACCCCTATTCTGCCACTCCCCGACATCGCCCACAATATAATAAAGATATTAACCCCTGTTCCACAACTCGCCGACATTGCCACAACTAAATAAAGTTATTAACCCCTAAACCTCTGGCCTCCCACATCACTATCACTAAATAAACCTATTGACCCCTAAACCACCAGCCCCTCACATCGTGAAAAACTAAATTAAACTATTAACCCCTAAACCTAACAACCCCCTAACTTTAAATTAAAATTACAAGATCCCTATCTTAAAATAAATAAAAACTTAACTGGGAAATTTAAAAAAACCTAAATTTAAACTTTAAATTAAACTAACATTACTATCATACTTAAATTAAAATAACTACAAATTAAAATAATTAAATTTCACATTAAAAAACCCAACCCTACTAAAAAAATTAAATCTACAATTACAAAAAATAAAAAATACTAAATTACAAAAAATAAAAAACGAAATGATCCAAAATAAAAACAATTACACCTAATCTAATAGCCCTATCAAAATAAAAAAGCCCCCCCCCCCCAAATAATATAAAAACCTAGCCTACAATAAACTACCAATAGCCCTTAAAAGGGCCTTTTGTAGGGCATTGTCCTAAAGAAATCAGGTCTTTTCCCTGTAAAAAAATACAAAGACCCCCAACAGTAAAACCCACCACCCAACCAACCCCCCAAACCTAACTCTAAAAAAAAACCTAAGCTACCCATTGCCCTGAAAAGGGCATTTGTATGGACATTGCCCTTAAAAGGGCATTCAGCTCTTTTTCATTGGCCTTAAAAGGGCGTTTAGTTCTTTTAAGAATGCCCAAAACCCTAATCTAAAAAAGAAATCCCACCCAAAAAAAGTTTAAAAAACCTAACACTAACCCCCGACAATCCACTTACAGTTTTTGAAGTCTGGACATCCATCCTCATCCATTCGGCGAAGTCTTCATCCAGGTGGCAAGGTCTTCATCCATCCAGGCGGCGTCTTCTATCTTCATCCAGGCGGCATCTTCTATCTTCATCCTGGCGGCGTGGAGCGGATCCATCCTGAAGACATCGGGCGCGGAGCATCCTCTTCATACGGTCACCGCCGTATAACGGAATCTTTAATGGAAGATTAAAATTCAAATCAGCCAATAGAATTTCAGTAGCTCTCATCCTATTGGCTGATTTGAACAGCCAATAGGATTGCAGTAGCTCTCATCCTATTGGCTGATTTGAATTTCCAAAATAAAATCAGCCAATAGGAATGCAAGGGACGCCATTTTGAAAAGGCTCCCTTGCATTGAAGATCCAGTTTATGGCAGCGACCGTATGAAGAGGATGCTTCACGCCGGTTGTCTTCAGGATGGATCCGCTCAGCACCGCCGGGATGAAGATAGAAGATGCCGCCTGGATGGATGTCCAGACTTTAAAAACTGTAAGTGTATCGTCAGGGGTTAGTGTTAGGTTTTATTAAACTTTTTTGGGTGGGTTTATTTTTAGATTAGGGTTTTGGGCATTCTTAAAAGAGCTTAATGCCATTTTAAGGGCAATGAAAAAGAGCTGAATGCCCTTTTAAGGGCAATGCCCATACAAATGCCCTTTTCAGGGCAATGGGTATCTTAGGTTTTTTTTAGAGTTAGGTTTTTTATTTTGGGAGGTTGGTTGGGTATTGGGTACGATAATGTGTGCTGGTATTACAATTTAATCGCAAAGCAAGCACAAGCTTGCGTTTGCATTGCTAGGAAGCATTGCACTTATGAGAGCGCACTTCCATAAGCTCCTATGAGAGCCTTGTTCCTTACAGAAGTCATCAGAACCTCGCGCAGCAAAGGGGGTAAGTAACGCAGCGATGGGCAGCATTTTAAATATATGTGTATGTGAATAATATATACATATATATTTATGTGTTAATATGTTTATATAGACATATTAACACATAAATATATATGTATATAATCATATACATATTTATTTACATTGCGGTCTATGGGAACACACAGTGCCCATAGACTCCAATCTTTTTATTTTTCTAACACCCCACTCCCACCAACTTTAAAGCCCCAAACTGCCTAAGTGCAGTTTTTTTTTTTTTTTTTTTAAATAAAAAAAAATGCTAGATTTTTTTAAAATAGAAATCAACAATGCCCTCTATTTGAGTGCATTTGGGGCCACTTTAGAAGATTAACTAGAGATCTAATCTCTGGTTAATTTTTGGAGCGCTAATTGCTACCGTGAGCTTGCGGTAGCAATAACCAGCCACTTGTAATGGCTGGTTAATTATTGCGCTCACGCACATGGGCAATAATTTAGTGCTCCACTTGTAATCTAGCCCTTTGTATCTCAAATGTTTTTAAAACACAGTGAGTTACAAGAAGCTGCATTCTCAGTTGCGTTTATCCCATTAAGCAAACACAGAGTTGTTTTAAGTTTCAATTATTTTTAGTTGATTGTGTCTCTCTGCTTTTTGAGTTTACCCTGGGGCCTGCATTACAAACTCCATGTATTGCTACTAAATTAATTAATTAGCTGGTGTGAGTATGTAAACTATAAAAAATGTTATGCTGACACTTTTTTTTCTCACAGAATTAAGGCTAAAGCACATTAAATTATATTGTGCATATGAAAGAGCATCATTTAAAAAAAAAAAAACACTACAATTAATTCTTGCATGGAAAAAACATTAGGGGGCCCATTTATCAAGCTCGAGTACGATCAGGTTGATTGACATCCCCCTGCTGGCGGGCCGATTGGCCGTGAATCTGCAGGGGGCGGCGTTGCACGAGCAGCTCACAAGAGATGCTGGTGCAATGCTGAATACGGAGAACTTATTGCTCTCCACATTCAGCGAGGTCTGGTGGACCTGATCCGCACTGTTGGATCAGGTCCGCCAGACCTTTTATAAATATCCCTTGGTAGAGATTGCTTACTGGCTAATAAGGACAACTCCCCAAGCTCTAATTGTAGCTAATTACACACCCCACAAGCTCAAAGAAATCAATTTAAAGAATGTAAAATGTTTGAAAATACCCTTTTTTAGATACAACAAAGATAGCTTTAACATAACTTTTTCAGTGCCATTTCTAGTACATTCTAGCACTGCATTTATGAAGCCTCTAAATTTTGGTTTCAATTCTGTTTTCAGCCATAAGGGCAACAAAAGGTTAATGTGAGCCATATTTTATTGCCCTTTAGCCTCCAGGGCAAAATCACAAACCATAGTTCTCTATGTTCCCTGACTATGAGGAGCATGGAGAGGCTGCCAATTAATATTCTAGGACATTGTGTGATTTACGGCTACTTTGGAAGTTATTGCATCCGTCTTTTTTTAGAGAGACCTGCTGCAGTGAGTATTAATTCCTGCCCTGCACTGTATGTGATGTTTAATTAAAAAAAATGAATAAATCTGAGCCTGTGACATGATTTGGAAGTGCTGGGCTGTGTATCAGATCATAGGTTGCTTGAAAGTAGATATTGTTTAGATAACATGCTAATATTAAATGCTTGCCTCTGTGATAGGGTCTATTTTACAATCTGCTATCTGCAGTCTATATCCTCATGTATATGCACAGAGTGCACATAACACCTCTTTATTTAAGATTAGAAATGATCTTCAGAGCTCTCATGTCTAGAATTTTGCGAGATGGTCATGGTTTGGGGAGTCTGTACTGCTGTCCCTAGACTCTCTTCTCTTTATGTGAAACTAAGCACCTCCTATATCCTGTCATAAATGCCTGGCTATGCCCTCATTTCACCCTATCATGCCATTGGACACTAGAGTTTTCACCTGGCTGGTATTTTACTGGCACACCTAGTATTTACAGTGCCAGCAGGGCCTAGGGCCAGGTCAGTAAGCTACAATGGTGCAACAGTACCAGGGCATTGCATATAGGTGGTGGATTGAAATCATCCCGATACAATACGATCGGGATGATTGACAGTCCTTGCTAGTGGCCGATAGGCCGCCAGTGAGCAGGGAGCGGCATTGCACAAGCAGTTCACCAGAAATGCTTGTGCAATGTTAAAAGCGGATAGCATATGCTGTCCGCATTTAGCGATGTCGAGCTGACATGATTCGCTATAGTGATAAATCGATATGTTGTGTATTTGCTGTTTGTTTATATAATATGAAATTATAAGGATAAAGATTGGGTTATAGAAACAGGAGCAGTGAGTCAGACACTGGTGAGCAGACAAGATGCTGTAAATTCCAGTAAGGCAAGAAGAGAGGGGGAATCTTTGAGAGACTTTGACCACTACATCCATGCTTTTATCTTTTTACTGAAGAACATTTTGTAAAAGGTTTAACCCTTGTGGGACTGGCAGAGAGTACAAAAATGGAAATGATCCGGTACAATAGTATAAATGAGCATGTTTATAATGATGTGTAAATCTACAATTTCATACAAATGGATTGGTTTTATTACTTAGTTATTTACTGTGTTCTCTGCTACCACTATGCTCCTTAAAGAACCATTAAATACAGAAGAACTGCATAATAGACAAATACTGTTAATAATAAAAAGACAATGCAATAGCAATTACTTTGAATTTCAAATGAGTAGTAGTTATCATTATGGCAAATTTCAGACTTCCATTTTCCCTCCCCCTGGATCATGTGACAGCCATCAGCCATCAGGCAATAACTATATATATATATATATATATATATATATATACACACACACACACACACATATATACTGAGTACTCTCACACATGCTCAGTAGGAGCTGGTGCCTCATAAATTGTGCACATAAAAAGATTATGCACATTTTGATAATGGAAGCAAATTGTAAAGTTGTTTTTTTTTTTTTTAAATTGTAATCCCTATCTGAATCATGGAAATTTAATTTTGAATTTAGTGTCTCTTGATATGGGTTTTAGGCAAAATTTCAACACAGACAACTATGATAATGGACATATTATGTGGTTGAATACATTTGCATATTCTAATCCACTAAATTTGCAAATTAATCCTCAATTGCTGAGGCATTTGGACCATGATAAGAATAGTCTTAGACAGCCTCTATGGAACCCATCTTAAAACACAGCAACATAAAACACCTTGTAATTACAAGACTCTTACAATAGATTAATTTATTATCAAATTGTGAAAAGCTTCAAAATACATAAACTTCAGATGGTGTTGCGATGTTCCATACTGTCCTAAAAGCACTGGGCTATAATGCCCTTAAAACGGAATGGAATGTCCTACCATGTTTGGCGTCCTGCACCCTCCTACTTTTACTCAATGGAAAATCTGAATGTGGTGCATGCCTAGCATCGTAGGCAGTTCCCCATGATCCGATCCCGGCATTGAAATCACATGATCATATCATCGATTGCGTGATTTCATTTTTCAAGCAAGTGTTTCCATCTGAACTTCATTTCAATCTTAAACACTTGCCACTGGCATGAAGTGGTAAAGGGGCATTGAACACATCTTATTATTATTATTATTGGTTATTTGTAGAGTGCCAACAGATTCCGTAGTGCTATAAACAAAGGCGAAGTACAACAAAACAATTATATGGATTAAATGGGTAGAGGGCCCTGCCAAGAGTTGCACTGTTGTAGTTAGCTCTTAAGAAGGTGATCTACAAACAGCTAGACTCTTAGGCTTACATGCTAAGGGGGTTCAGGGGATAGCAATGGAGGAGAGGAACTGGTATAAAGAAAGGTTAGCGTAGGTTGTATGCATCCCTGAACAGTAGAGTCTTTAGAGAGCACTTGAAGCTTTCAAAACTAGGGGAGAGTCTTGTGGAGTGTGATGAGGTAACAAGAGAGGAGAAGAGTAGGAGGTCATGAGCAGAGCGAAGGGGACGGGAGGGAGAGTATCTGGAGACAAGGTCTGAGATATAGGGGGAGCAGTGCAGTTGAGGGCTTTGTATGTCAGAGTGAAAATGTTGTGTTTGATCCTAGAGGCAAGAGGAAGCCAGTGAAGGAATTGGCAGAGATGTGCAGCAGATGAAGGGCGACATGTAAGGAAGATGGGCCTACAGAGGCATTCATTATGGATTGTAAACAAGCTAGTCGGCAGGTGGGGAGACCAGAGAGGATAGAGTTGCAGTAATCAAGGCAGGAAAGGATGAGAGAGTGGATTAAAAACTTAGTTGTGTCTTGTGTAAGGAAGTGTCTAATTTTGGAGATATTTTTAAGGTGGAAGCGGCAGGCTTTAGCCAAGGACTGAATGTGAGGAGTGAAAGAAAGATCTGAGTCACATGTGACCCCGAGGCATGCGGGGTAGGGGTAATGATGGAGATGTCGACAGTTATAGAGAGATTGGGGGTGGAGATTTTGGGAGAAGGGGGAAAAAAAGGAGCACAGTTTTGGAGAGATTTAGCTTGAGGTAGTGAGAGGACATCCAAGAAGAGATGTGAGAAAGACAGTTAGTGACACAGGTTAGCAAGGAAGGAGATAGGTCTGGTGCAGAGAAGTAGATTTGGGTGTCGTCGGCATACAAATTATATGGGAAACCGTGGGACTTTATTAAGGAACCTAGTGATGACGTGTAGATTCAGAAGAGAAGGGGACCGAGGACAGAGCCTTGAGGTACTCCGACAGAAAGTGGTGACGGGGCAGAGGAGGCCCCAGAGAAGGCTACACTAAAGGTACTGTTTGACAGGTAGGAAGAGAGCTACGAGAGGGCTGTGTCACAGATGCTGAAGGATTGGAGGGTTTGGAGCAAAAGAGGGTGGTCAACAGTGTCAAAGGCTGCGGACAGATCAAGGAGGATAAGCAGAGAAAAGTAGCCTTTTGATTTTGCTGTAAGTAGGTCGTTGGTAACCTTAACAATTGCTGTCTCTGTGGAGTGATGGGGACGAAATCCAGATTGCAGTGGGTCAAGGAGAGAGTTTGATGTAAGGAAATGGGATAGGTGTGCATATACTAGTTTTTCAAGACGCTTTGAGGCAAGAGGGAGGAGGGAAATAGGGCGGTAGTTGGATGGGGAGGTAGGATCAAAGGAAGGTTTTTTGAGGATAGGTGTGACTAGTGCATGTTTCAAAGATGAGGGAAATATACCGGTGCTGAGGGAGAGGTGGAAAATGTGTGTGAGTATAGGGGTAATGGTAGCAAAGAGTGAGGGGAGTAGCTGTGAGGGGATAGGGTCAAGGGGACAGGTAGTAATGTGAGAGCGCGGTATAAGTGCCAAAACTTCTTCCTCAGTAACAGGGGAGAATGAGCTAAGTTTAAGCTTATGTGGGTTGTGGTTGATTGAGAGCATTTGAGGGGGTGAGAGAATGGAATTATGTTGAGAGCTGATTTTGTTTCTGATGGAGTTGATTTTGTAAATGAAGTGGCTGGCAAAGTCTTGAGCTGACAGAGAAGTTGTATTAGTGGTGGGGGAGGGTGGAGAAGAGTATTGAAAGTGGAGAACAAATGTTTAGGGGTTTGAAGATAGATTTGAGATAAGAGTAGAGAAGTAGCGTTGCTTATGGAGATTAAGGGCAGAATAGTAGGAGTTCAAGATGAATTTGTAATGAAGAAAATCAGCTGAACTCCGAGATTTTCTCCAGTGCCGCTCAGCAGTACGGGAACATCTGCGTAGGTACCGTGTCAGAGGAGTATGCCAAGGCTGAGGATGAGTGTGTGATTTACGAGCTATGGTAAGAGGGGCCAGATTGTCAAGGATGGATGTAAGGGTGGAATTATAGTGGCAGATAGATTGGTCAGGGCAGGAAAAGGTGGAGAAGGATGAGAGGAGAGGTTTGAGGTTTGAGCAAGCTGTTGCTGATCTAATGACATAATGCTTCTGTGAAGTTTGGTATGAGGAGTAGAAGGAGGGAGAGTTGTAGGGAGGAATGATATGTTGCAAGTAGACTTGTGCATGGTCAGAAAATTTGGTTCGGTTCAGATCGATTCAGATTTTTTTTAATTTCGGTTTGGATCGATTCGAATTCGAAAAAATTAAAATGAATTCGTTTCAGATTCATTTCGGATTTATTCAGATTCGAATAAATTCGGCTGGATTCGGTTCGGTTTGGAAATTCGGAATTTCGGTATGTGTTAGGTGGGATGTGCTGTGTATTAGACTAGTATTATGTACTGTATATTAGGTGTAACCCATAGCAGAGTGATATAACCTAATATACTGTACAATACTAGTGTAATCCATGGCCATCCGAATTTACCGAATAAATCCGAACTAATTCGAATTTATTCGGTAGATTCGGTACTACCGTAATTCAGAAATTCGAATCGATCCGAATCTCTGAATTTAACAAATTCGTCCGAATTTGGATTCGGAACGAATCGAAACGCACATGTCTAGTTGCAAGTAAGGAGATGGTGGTCAGAAAGAGGAAAGGGGGAGTTTGTGAAGTTTGAGAGAGTGCATCGATAGCTAAAGATCAGGTCAAGGGAGTGACCGTCTGTGTGAGTGGGAGAATCAGTCCATTGTGACAAACCGAAAGAGGAAGTGAGTCTGGCTTTATGTAAATATTGTGGTTTTCCCACACTCCCTAGAGGGGAATCAACGTAATGCAATGCCTTAAATGCTGCGATTCCCTAAACCCTCTATTTATTGGTAGCATTTAAAGAAAATCTAGTTTACAGAATTTGCTTTTTTGAACTCTTTATGGAGCTTGGGACAAGTTTATTTTTTACAGAAATGGAAGTGTTAATTAACCCCTTCCCGCCTGGTTGTATTTGTCTACATCGGAACAAAGTTCCAATGTAAATAAGTAAGTACATTTTTTAAAATAATTTCAATGATAGGATTGTGTCAGGAGGGAGTGCTTATGCTGCTAGGCACGCCCTCCAGCCCACGATCCCATTGAGGAAGCGCCTTTGGCTTTATTACAGTCAAGTGGCTATGACGTTCTATATACGTTCCTAAGAGCTTTAAAGCCCAGTGCAGTTAGGATGGCATAGAGCTTCATAAGGGTGCTAAAGGATTAAAGATGCAGTAAACTGAATTACAAGACATTTTCTGTTGTAGTGCTATAGAATATTGTATCAACCGAGTCTAAACATTTTTAAAACAAAATAACTTATTGTCTACTGTAATTTTTACCAATAGCAAAACTCCCCCCAGCAGTTGCCTCATTTGAAAGAGTTTAAGCTACAACTGACAGGGCTATCACCAGTCATTATGTTGGTATTAAGTGCATTGTTTTACATTTCTTATTTGTTAAAGCCAGTTAGGGGCATATATGTAGCTGTGTTAGCCTTGTGAAGACTGCAGTGTGCATTCCTGTTTTGAGAATTACAAAATCCTCAATTTTTAGGACTAATATACATGAAAGTGGGAAAATAAATAATAAAATGTATTACAAAGTTATTTTACTCTACATTTTATATTAAAATCACTGTTTACTGTCCCTTTAATATCTTGTTTGCTGCAGTTACTTTCTATGAGCAAACTACCCCACCATATTTGGAGTAGACAAGGCTTGCCTCTGATATTTGGTTATTAAAGCTTGAATTATTTTATCTTATCACCTTACTAGATGCATCTTGGGAACAGATATGTAGAAGGGTTACACCAGGGGTTAAGCCCTACAAAAAAAGTTTTGGGAACTCACCAAGACTTCCACCCCCTCGTTTGTTTTATACACACACTGTATTTATATGTATGGTTGCCTTTGGGCCTGAGACTCCTCCTGTTTCACAGGGTCTCACCCACTTAAGGTGCAATAGTCCTATTTCTGCTGAGGGGAGCAAAATAACCCCAGAGCAAAGCACACAGAAGTGTTAGCACCATGTGTTACACACATTGTGGGGTGATCACACAGCAGGCCCATTGACATGCTTGCATTTGTAGGAAGTGTTACTCCCCATTACTAGAGGATCTCACTATCCCTCTAACCAGACTGTGCCCCAGTTCCTCCCACCAGTAGCAGCAGTGTTTACTGAAGTGTTTCTGTTCTCTGTCCAGGGGAACTTAGTTCCACCTGCAAAAACTCCATTCCCATGCATTCCCGCTGGACTTGACCCCTGGGTTACACGTTTATAAGAAAGAGAAGCACTCAACCAGAAACGAACAACAGCTCAGTAGTTTGATCTCAAGCAGGTCGTCTATCACCTGCGAACAGCCACTTTAGCCCAATAGTGCTTTATTTACAGAGAACTTTCCTGACGTATGATGCTACCTAAAACAAACATATTGGAATTGTATTGCATGTTTCAAATAAAATCCTTCCCATTTCCATTTAAACTAATATAAAATTAAATATTGGCCTTCTATATGTTTGCTGCTATATTTTAACCATCCTCATTTTTCTTTCATGATTCGCACAGAGCAAGTGATTTTAAAAAAACTTCCAATTTACTTCTGTTATCTAATTTGCTTCATTCTCTTGGTATCCTTAGTTGAAAAGTATACGTAGGTAGGCTCAAGATGAGCAATGCATTGCTGAGAGCTAGCTGTTGATTGGTGGCTGCAAAAAAAATGCTTCTTGTCATTGGTTCATCAGATGTGTTCAGCTAGCTCCCACTAGTGCATAGCTGCTGATTCAACAAAGGTTACCAAGAGAATAAAACAATTTGATAATAAAAGTAAATTGGAAAGTTGTTTACAATCACATTCTGTATCTGAATCATGGAAGAAACTATTTGAGTTTCACGTCTCTTTAAAGGGAGAAGAAACCAATTTTTTTTTTTTTTAAGATTTAAATAGATCCTACAATTTAAAAAATACTTTCTAATTTACTTCTGTTATCAAATTTGTTTTGTTCTTATGGTATTCTTTGTTAGAGAGGATACCTAGGTAGAGTGCACATTTCTGGAGAAAACACTGCTGCCACATTGTTATAGAACAGCTGTCAAATATTGCTTGACATGTGCACTCTCCTAAACCTACCTACCTGCTTTTCAACAAATTAAAGCTAAGTAAATTTGGTAATAGAAATACATTTGAAAATTGAAAATTTTAAAGTTGCTTAAAATTTTACACTCTGTCTGAATCATGAAAGAAAATTTCTGTGTTTCATGTCGCTTTAATTCTGCATTTTACGGTGGTTGTGAACCCTCAATAACACGATTACAACACTGAGACCCTGATGCTGGTAACTGTATTTCACTTTGCTTTCCTGTTATACAGAACCACAGTTTAAACTATAAGAGAGGTCAATGTTTTTTATTTACTTGGTTCAATTAGAGTAGAGGTGCCTAATAGGGGCCAAACTGTATTTTTACTCACAAATTAAAAACATATTAAACATATTCTTTAAATGTTTTATTTTTAGATATAAAGAAAAATCAAATCCACAACATATTAATAAAGTTGAAGCCATTGCTAAGTCCTATAAATCTATATACACTCAGAAATTGAAAAAACAAATACGTACAGTGGATTGTCCCAGAGCAAACAAAAATTAGTTAGCTGAAGAGAAAAGGGACTAGCCTTAAATTCAGTAATAAGCTGCATGGATGAGAAACATGAGATACATATACCTCCTAATATTTCCAAGATCCCATATGGGACTGTGAGGTTTAGACTGAGTTAGGAAGACCCAGAGTAGCAGTTGATCAGTAGATGGGGAAATGATGATGGAGAGAGCCATGGGTATTCTGTAGATTGGCAGGGCATGTTGTAGGTGGGGGTTGATGTGTCAAGAGCTGCATCAGAGTGGTGTGTGGCATGACTAGAAAGACCCTGGTTTCAATAACAGAAATGGAGACCGTGAGCTGCAGGAGAAACTGTAGGGTAGAGCTCCGAATCTGTGACAATCCTGTTATATGTGGTGTGCCTGGGAGTTTTGGATACATGGTGGGCAGTCTAGGCAAATGGCAAGAAGCAGTACAAATTCAGGGATTACCCTAAATGTGTCACTTGAGTAGCACAACCACTTCCCTCTCAGCATTTTCATGGTAGGACCTGGTACATGGAGGTAGAATCTTTGGATTCCATTAATAGAGCCCAGCAACCAGTCAAGTTGTGCTGTTGGTAGAGTTGAGGTGTTCCAGGGACATGGTGCCATCAGCAGACAAGACTGGGCACTTGTGGGTGATGTTAGGGGTGGGAAGCACAGAGGGACCGACCTCACATATTGGGACCATCCTGCAAAATAAAAGTTGGTTGGGAAGTCCTAAAAATTTTGCATACATAGGCAGCTTGGGGTGGCTTAATGTCATTATAAAAGCTCACCATCATTATATATGTGCTTGGGAGACAGGCGAAAATGGAGAGGAGGACCTGAAGTGACCCTCATGCATGAATAATAACACTGGATGAGAGAAATGTTTTTTGCTTTTTTTTTGTTTAAACCTATTGCTGCAACAAAAACTCACAGTACATTCCAGAAAAATACAAGACAATAGCAACAGAGTGTTTATGAATTCCGTATGCTGAGTGGAGGTACTGCTAACAAATCCAGATCACATCTCTAGAACAAACTGAAAATACAAAACGTGCTATACAATATGAATCAAACTTTCCTGTAATGAAGGACGCCATCTGACCCGGTCACCCCTTTACCGTGTACAAGTAGATCATTTGGAAATGACGGCACTGTCTCTTCCAGGTATAAAGTCACTTCATCTCTGTCTTGCTGAGTCTTCCAACAAAATTTACACATAATCGTCTGATGTCCAGTGAAAAAAAGGTAAAAGTGAAAAAAGATTTATTTTGTTGGGTCACATTTCTAGAACAACCTGAGATGCCTGAAGACACCTTTGATTTTATCCAACATGGATGGTTTACATGAACCGTAATTCTTGTTTTTTTTCATTCTGCTGGATTTTCCATTTGATG
This sequence comes from Bombina bombina, assembly GCF_027579735.1. Taxonomy (NCBI): domain Eukaryota; kingdom Metazoa; phylum Chordata; class Amphibia; order Anura; family Bombinatoridae; genus Bombina; species Bombina bombina. Next base: position 52,135,076 of record NC_069507.1, on the reverse strand, counting down.
TGTAAGATATTGTGTACTGAGCGCCTCTTTCAAATACAAAATCACAAGAACACTAACTAACAAATTTCTAGAAAATATAGATGAACCAATGCTCAATGAACAAGATCTCACCTTTACCATAATGTCCTTCATCCTCTGTATGAGCGTCTATGAAGCTATCCCATTTTCACGGGTTGGGGTTATGGGGACAAAGCAGATTTCTCTATACCCCACTGATAATATATTGTTTCATAGAAACAACGACTGTAATTTCAATCCTCTAAACAATGCATTATACACTCCCCTAGAATCACTAATAGTTTAAAGGACCTCTAAATGCAGTACAATTGCATAATTAACAAGTGCATAATAAAAGATAATGATTTAACACCTAGGGATAGTGCGAGCGAGCGGACATGATACAATGTAGCGTACACTGTCAACATTTATCATTGCACCAGCAGTTCTTGTGAACTGCTGGTGCAATTCCACCCCCTGCAGATTCGATTTGCCGCTAGCAGGGGGTGTCAATCAACCCGATCATATTCGATCGAAGATGAAATCCAAAGAGACCAGAATGCCGTGGGCAGCAGCCATTTTTGGCATGCGTTGTTTATAAAAAATGCACATTTAGGGGTATTTTTAATGTAGCACATCATGTCCGCTGCACAATGATAAATGCCGGGGTTGGGGTTATGGGGACAAAGCAGATTTCTCTATACCCCACTGATAATATATTGTTTCATAGAAACAACGACTGTAATTTCAATCCTCTAAACAATGCATTATACACTCCCCTAGAATCACTAATAGTTTAAAGGACCTCTAAATGCAGTAAAATTGCATAATTAACAAGTGCATAATAAAAGATAATGATTTAACAACTAGGGGTAGTGCGAGCGAGCGGACATGATAGTGCGAGCGGACATGATACGATGTAGCATACACTGTCGGCATTTATCATTGCACCAGCAGTTTTTGTGAACTGCTTGTGCAATGCCGCCCCCTGCAGATTCGATTGGTCTCTAGCAGGGGGTGTCAATCAACCCGATCATATTCGATCGGGTTGATTTCTGTCTGCGGCCTTTAGACCGCTGCTTCATAACATCTGTTTCCGGCGAGCCTGAAGGATAAATCTGTCCCATACTCTGAATTTCATATAAACAGTAGATTTTTTTCTGGTAAATTATTTTTTCTCCCATTTTCTGGCCCCCTGTATCATGTGACAGACATCAGCCAATCACAGACTAGTAGACGTATAACCTGTGAGCTTGTGCACATTCTCAGTAGGAGTTTGTTCCCCAGAGAGTGTATAAATAAAAAGACTGTCAATGGAAGTAAATTGGAAAGTTACTTAAAATTGCATGCTCTATCTGAATCATGAAAGTTTATTTTGACTTGAGTGTCCCTTTAACCAACTCTCTAGCAAGAAGAAGCTTTACAGTTCCCTTTATTCTTTTAGGCTCTGTATTATTTTGCATCAGCTACCTAAGGTAACTTAAGAATTGGCAAGATCTGCATCACTAGAGAGCATTTGGATGTTGTAGTGAATTGTGGGGAATGTATTCCTTAATAAATCTACATATTATTTATCTTGTTTTATGATAGCTCTTAAACTGAACCCGCCCATTGCAGTATTGACTTTTTCTCTAGTTGACACCAGAACATCTCTTGTGGTTGAGGAGTAAGTTTCTACAGGACAGATGAAGTGTTGTTAGCAAAGTTAGATATTAGCTGGCAAGCAATCAAAATTGTGCTGAAGTATCCAGAGAGAAAGAGGAAAAAAACAATATATGCATTCCTCTGTCTGATAAATTATTCAGTTAATTGAATGCACTTGGAAGAGAAGTTTAATTCTGTATTTGAATGACGATTAGTTAGATTGTTCATACTCTTTCAAGGAGCTTCTCTGTTATCTCATGAGTCATCTCTGATGTCATCTTTGCCCGCTCTTGGTATGACATCAGCATTAACCCTCTGTTTAACTGTGTTCCAAAGACAAGAAGCTCATGACTGCAATAGATATATTTGGTAAATGCCTAGTAGCTTCTACAACAAAATCTGTACCTGCTTGGATGGTCCTATGATGTATTATAGAAACAGAAAAGACAGATCTGTTTTCATGGACTGAGGTCAAAGCAGGGACATATGTTGGCTTGAACAAACTAGGGCTTTCAGCTAGCTCTCCTCTACGATCTCCTGATCACTTGAACTCATCAATCACACCAACTCCTTGTGTGTACTAATCAGGCTAATAGTACTGTCAAGATTTCATTATCCAGTTCCAGTATGCAAACCAAAATGGAAAATACACAGTGCAGATGTGTACTAATAAAGCCTGTTAAAAAGATGCTACAAATCTAAATGCCAATATTTTTTATTAAATAAACGTTCTCACAACGCGTTTCTCAATTTTCTAAAAACTGTTTCATACTCACCTGATGAAAACTGAGAAACGCATGGTGAGCACTTTTTTATAATAAAGAATATTGGGTTTTTTTGTTTACAGATTTATTTATTTTTTAATTAGTACACATCTGTATTGTGTGTTTTTCATTTTGGTTTACGTACTGGAACTGGATTATGAAACCTTGACAGATAATTGCAGTAGTATTAGCCTGATTAGTACATACAAGGAGTCGGTGTGAATAACAAGTTTGAGTGACCAGGAGATTGTGGAGCAGAAGTAGCTGGATGGCTCCTAAAGGTCCAGAAGACTGCTTAGACTTTATAATAGTGTGAGTTGTTTTGATTGGAATGCTTTACTATATGAAGATTTTGGTAGTGTAACACAGTGTTTTTCAACCAGTGTGCCGTGGCACACTAGTGTGCCGTGAGAGATCCTCAGGTGTGCCACGGCAGACTGACAACAGTGTGACATATTTTTTAAACTTTGCTTGTTTTTTACTCCCAGTGCAGGGGTAGTTTGTAGGAGGCATGACATAACAGCACAATACATACAGTATGTGTGTGTTTGTGTGTATGTGTATATATATATGCTGTATTAGGCTACAATGTGTGATTTTTTTGAAATTTTGGGATGATGGTGTGCCACAGGATTTTTTAATGTAAAAAAGTGTGCCACGGCAAAAAAAAGGTTAAAAATCACTGGTGTAACAAAAGCACTGGGCCACTCTCTTTTTTAAAATAATTGTAGGAACCAAGTGGACTGAGAAGAGGTGCTGCCATTCACATATCATAGTTTGTGATCAGCGACAGTAGATTGGATTTCCAGTGGAAGGGACAGTGCACTGTAAAATTGTTTTCCTCTTAATGTATTCCCAATGACTCGTTATACCAGCTGCAGTGTATATAATATATGACAAATTGCTAATTTATGCTTCTTTTTGCAAATAAAATAACTGGATTTGCTCTTTTAAACTACAGACAAATCAAAATAGATCAAAATAGGTTAAGCATGCAGAAAGATCAGATCTTGTTAGCTATCACTCAAATGCTTCCCTTTCTTATCTCTGTCTCTGTAAAATACTTAAAAAGAACAATTGAAAATTAACACTTTAGAGCTTTATCTCCATCTCCCAATGTCAGTGTAATTTCTTCTGCTGGCTGTGTTTACATAGTTTGTCAATAGCCTATACCTAGGTATAGAAACTTCCAGTATGGGTAGGGATACTACAGGCTAAATCAGCTATTTCAAATGCCAATATAAAGGCTAAGGAGCTACTTTTAAACAATTTAGTACACTCCAGCAGGTAAAATGGATTACTGGGAACAAATGATCAGCACAAAACTATACAACACTTGTTAAAACTGCAGAGACTAAGACCTCTCTATAATGAATTCCAAAACTTAAGGGGATATGAAAACCAAAACATTTATTTAGTGATTGAGACAGAGCATACCATAAGTTTTCAATTTACTTCTATTATCAAATTTGCTTCGTTTCCATGATATTCTTTGTTGAAGAGATACCTAGGTAGCATCTGGAGCACTACATAGCGAGAAATAGTGCTGCAATCTAGTATTCTTGCAAATGGACAACATTCTTGCAAAACTGCTGCCATATAGTGCTCCAGAAATGTTCTGGCTCCTAAGCATACGTCCCTGCTTTTCAACAAAAGAGACCAAGTGAACAAAAAAAATTAATAGAAGTAAATTGGAAAGTTGTTTAAAATTGTGTGCTCTATCTTAATTATGAAAGAAACATTTTGGGTTTCATATTCTTTTAATATATATTTTTCATCAAAGAAGACCTCAGATACAAAATATTTATCAATAGAAAGCTTTACATGATATTATTTTACATTATATTAGTTATGCTGATTTCCTGTAATATTCCAATAGACTAATTTAACTGTGCTTTATGGGACCTTTTTACTGAATATTTTAGTGCAATATGAACTTGCTGAATGTTGCAAACAAACAAAAGTCTATAATGAACATTAAATAAATATTATTTCCTAATGGACTTTTAATATTCAACATTTTAATTATTGATATCACAGTGTTTCAAAGGTTATTAGTATTTTGAATTCTCTAATAGAATGTGAATGCATATTTTATTTAAAAAAAAAAATCATAGACATAAAAAACTGGCCTTAAACTTGGCTAAACATAAAATAAACATTTGTTATCAGATGTCTTTGGTCTTTTTTATGATATTAGTGCAGTTTGGTTTAACGTAAAAGTTAATTTGACTTCAGTAGGGGAATAAACGCCTTTTAGTAGACACATAAATATCTGTAACAAATGCATGCTAGTGTAAAGTAACTGACACTAATAGACCAAGGTGTATAGGAGTTTTGTGTATAGCCAAAGAAGGATACAACTTAAACTTTTTTTTATTCAGATACAATGTACAATATGTAAAATAAATCATTAATTCTGTTATCAAGTATAGCTTTTTTATTTGTAATTTAGCTCCATTCTATTATAGAAGCTTTTGTAACAATGTTATACAAGCAACATGTAGAGGAAGCTTTAGAGTGCATGAGCTTTAGCTACTTCATGGTAAAGCTCTATGTTTAGCAAAGCTGTATAACTAGGAACAGTGGCCTAGATTTGGAGTTTGGCGTTAGCCGTGAAAACCAGCGTTAGAGGCTCCTAACGCTGGTTTTAGGCTACCTCCGGTATTTGGAGTCACTCAAAATAGGGTCTAACGCTCACTTTTCAGCCGCGACTTTTCCATACCGCAGATCCCATTACGTAAATTGCGTATCCTATCTTTTCAATGGGATTTTTCTAACTCCGGTATTTAGAGTCGTGTCTGAAGTGAGCGTTAGAACTCTAACGACAAAACTCCAGCCGCAGGAAAAAAGTCAGTAGTTAAGAGCTTTCTGGGCTAACGCCGGTTCATAAAGCTCTTAACTACTGTACTCTAAAGTACACTAACACCCATAAACTACCTATGTACCCCTAAACCGAGGTCCCCCCACATCGCCGACACTCGATTAAATTTTTTTAACCCCTAATCTGCCGACCGCCACCTACGTTATACTTATGTACCCCTAATCTGCTGCCCCTAACACCGCCGACCCCTATATTATATTTATTAACCCCTAACCTGCCCCCCACAATGTCGCAGCAAGCTACCTACAATAATTAACCCCTAATCTGCTGACCGCAAAGCGCCGCCACGTACGTTATACTTATGTACCCCTAATCTGCTGCCCCTAACACCGCCGACCCCTATATTATATTTATTAACCCCTAATCTGCCCCCCTCAACGTCGCCTCCACCTGCCTACACTTATTAACCCCTAATCTGCCTAGCGGACCGCACCGCTATTATTATAAAGTTATTAACCCCTAATCCGCATCACTAACCCTATAATAAATAGTATTAACCCCTAATCTGCCCTCCCTAACATCGCCGACACCTAACTTCAAACATTAACCCCTAATCTGCCTACTGGAGCTCACCTCTATTCTAATAAATGTATTAACCCCTAAAGCTAAGTCTAACCCTAACACTAACACCCCCCTAAGTTAAATATAATTTAAATCTAACGAAATAAATTAACTCTTATTAAATAAATTATTCCTATTTAAAGCTAAATACTTACCTGTAAAATAAATCCTAATATAGCTACAATATAAATTATAATTATATTATAGCTATTTTAGGATTAATATTTATTTTACAGGTAACTTTGTATTTATTTTAACCAGGTACAATAGCTATTAAATAGTTAAGAACTATTTAATAGCTAAAATAGTTAAAATAATTACAAAATTACCTGTAAAATAAATCCTAACCTAAGTTACAATTAAACCTAACACTACACTATCAATAAATTAATTAAATAAAATACCTACAATTACCTACAATTAACTTAACACTACACTATCAATAAATTAATTAAATACAATTCCTACAAATAAATACAATTAAATAAACTTGCTAAAGTACAAAAAATAAAAAATAACTAAGTTACAAAAAATAAAAAAATATTTACAAACATAAGAAAAATATTACAACAATTTTAAACTAATTACACCTACTCTAAGCCCCCTAATAAAATAACAAAGCCCCCCAAAATAAAAAAATGCTCTACCCTATTCTAAATTACTAAAGTTCAAAGCTCTTTTACCTTACCAGCCCTGAACAGGGCCCTTTGCGGGGCATGCCCCAAGAAGTTCAGCTCTTTTGCCTGTAAAAAAAAACATACAATACCCAAGCCCCCCAACATTACAACCCACCACCCATATACCCCTAATCTAACCCAAACCCCCCTTAAATAAACCTAACACTAAGCCCCTGAAGATCTTCCTACCTTGTCTTCACCTCACCGGGTTCACCGATCTGTCCAGAAGAGCTCCTCCGATGTCCTGATCCAAGCCCAAGCGGGGGGCTGAAGAGGTCCATGATCCGGCTGAAGTCTTCATCCAAGCGGGGCAGAAGAGGTCTTCCATCCGATTGAAGTCTTCATCCAAGCGGGATCTTCTATGGTCATCCATCCGGAGCGGAGCGGCAGGATCCTGAAGACCTCCGACGCGGAACATCCATCCTGGCCGACGACTGAACGACGAATGACGGTTCCTTTAAATGACGTCATCCAAGATGGCATCCCTCGAATTCCGATTGGCTGATAGGATTCTATCAGCCAATCGGAATTAAGGTAGGAATATTCTGATTGGCTGATGGAGTCAGCCAATCAGAATCAAGTTCAATCCGATTGGCTGATCCGATCAGCCAATCAGATTGAGCTTGCATTCTATTGGCTGATCGGAACAGCCAATAGAATGCAAGCTCAATCTGATTGGCTTTAAATAGGAATAATTTATTTAATAAGAGTTAATTAATTTCGTTAGATTTAAATTATATTTCATTTAGGGGGGTGCTAGTGTTAGGGTTAGACTTAGCTTTAGGGGTTAATACATTTATTAGAATAGCGGTGAGCTCCAGTCGGCAGATTAGGGGTTAATGTTTGAAGTTAGGTGTCGGCGATGTTAGGGAGGGCAGATTAGGGGTTAAAGGGACACTCAGGTTAAATTACATTTTCATGATTCAGATACAGCATGTCATTTTAAACAACTTTCCAATTTACTTCCATTAAAAAAAATGTGCAGTCTTTTATATTTTACACTTTTTGAGTCACCAGATCCTACTGAGCATGTGCAAGAATTCACAGACTATACGTATATGCATTTGTGATTGGCTGATTGCCATCACATGGTACAAGGGGAGTGGAAATATATATAAAACTTTGAAATTTGTTATAAAAAAATCTACTACTCATTTGAAGTTCAGACAAAGTGCTATTGCATTGTCTTGTTATCTTGCATTTGTTGATTATGCAAATCTAATGTGTTGACTGGTCCTTTAATACTATTTATTATAGGGTTAGTGAGGCGGATTAGGGGTTAATAACTTTATAATAATAGCGGTGCGGTCCGGTCAGCAGATTAGGGGTTAATAAGTGTAGGCAGGTGGAGGCGACGTTGTGGGGGGCAGATTAGGGGTTAATAAATATAATATAGGGGTCGGCGATGTTAGGGCAGCAGATTAGGGGTACATAGGGATAATGTAAGTAGCGGCGGTTTACGGAGCGGCAGATTAGGGGTTAATAATAATATGCAGGGGTCAGTGATAGCGGGGGCGGCAGATTAGGGGTTAATAAGTGTAAGGCTAGGGGTGTTTAGACTCGGGGTACATGTTAGGGTGTTAGGTGCAGACGTAGGAAGTGTTTCCGCATAGCAAACAATGGGGCTGCGTTAGGAGCTGAACGCGGCTTTTTTGCAGGTGTTAGGTTTTTTTTTCAGCTCAAACAGCTCCATTGTTTCCTATGGGGGAATCGTGCACGAGCACGTTTTTGAGGCTGGCCGCTTGCGTAAGCAACTCTGGTATCGAGAGTTTAAGCTGCGTTAAATATGCTCTACGCTCCTTTTTGGGAGCCTAACGCCGGCCTTTATGTGGACTCTCAATACCAGAGTTATTTTTATGGTGCGGCCAGAAAAAAGCCGGCGTTAGCTACGCGGGTCGTTACCGACAAAACTCCAAATCTAGGCCACTGTTAATTAAGAAGGTTGTTTGAAAAAAAGAGTAAATCTCTCTTTGTATGGGAGACATCCAACCATTGTGTATAGAACTTGTAAGTGAACTCAGAGCTGTGAGTGTTCCTCTGTGTCACTCAGCACTGTCTGTTGCAGCTCCCTCTATAGGTTGTTTATATAACTTCTACACACATTGCTGCTATGTAGTGCTCAAGTGCAGATTTATAAGCATATCTCAGTATGTTGTCGTGGAAAAAGTTAAGTTTTAACAAAGGATGCCAAGGTACCAAGAGAGATTAATTTGTTAATTGAAGAGTGTTTTTTTTTAAACTGTATCTAAATACTGGAAGTTTAATTTTGGCCTCCAAGTTCCTTTAACCAGTGTTGCAGGTGGTGATTTATGGGAAATTAAAGCCAATAAAATATTGTTAATGAGACCGTCCATCTCAATAAAAATTGAAATCATGGTTAAGATTGACCATGTTAGTGATATTTCAAAAAGCCATAGGTAAGTATCTGCCTGGATGTGAAAAAGACAAACATGTAATACTGTTGTTCTTTCCAGCAAAAGTGGTATTACTCAGTAAGGGAATTTAAACGTATTAGGCATAAACTGGAGCATAGATTCCAGCTACTTTTTTCTGTCCTCATATTCTGTTTATATTAAGGGGGCATGAAACCCCAAATTTTCTTTTATGGTTCCAAAAGAGCATTCCATTTTAAACAACTTTTCTAAATACTTCTATTATCTAATTTTCTTTGTTTTTATGGTATCTTTTGTTAAAAAAGCATACATAGGTAGGCTCAGTAGCAGCATTACTGCTACATCAACAAAAAATACCAAGAGAATGAAGAACATTTGATAATGAAAGTATATTGAAAAGCTGAATAATATTCTGTGCTGTATCTGAATCATAAAATAGCTTTCTTGGGTTGCATGTCCATTTAAACACCTCTTGCATTTGGTGCAAACAAACACTATAGAGTCCAAAGAGTGAAATCTACTACCCAAAAACGCTGCAAATGAAATAGCTTGTTAAGGCAAATTACAGCATTTTGGCTTCTCTAGGGAGTGTGACATAGTTTTTATACAAAAGTAAGAGGTATTTATTATCCCTTTAAATAGGTTGAAAGATTCTAGTGAAATTAAATAAACTTTTTTTATTCTTTTCCTGTAATAAATTAAGGTTTCTAGATTGCCAGAGGATTTGCATTTTAGATAACAAAATGCAATTTTACCTTCTGTCACTCTAGGATGCCAAAAATGCTGATGCAGCACAACAAAAATCCCAAAGGAAATGCTGTATTTTACTTAATACAACAGGATTTCCCTGTGATTTTTTGGCAGTATGATTACCCAATAGAACATCAGATTGCTTTAATGATCACATGGAATGTTTGGAACACTTTATATAATCCATAAATCATACTCAAAAAGCATGATTTCATCTGAAACTAAAGTCTGACTTCATCCGGACAAAATTCTTTACAATGCTTAGAAATGTATTATTATTTTTTTTCCAGTTGTCAGATGTTAGTGAAACAAATAAAATAAAAAAATATGAAGTTATAAAAGTATTACTAATGCAAAAACAAACAAACAAAAAAGGATCCTATAATTTTTTTAAATATATGTTGGGCCAGATTACAAGTGGAGCTAAAACTTAAACTTGTATTGAAGAACTAATATTGCTCTCTTTAAATTCATATAGTTTTCCTGTTTGTACTGAAATAGCAATAATTTCATGAGCTGTGCACATTGCCATAGTACAATGTCTAGCTAAGGCAGAATAAAATGTAATCAAAAACAAAAAAGCATTATTTTCATCTGCTGTATGCTTTGGCACTTTTAACTTCGGTCACAATTAACCCACACCACTAAAATGACCTGCTTGCTATTAATGCTAAACCACCAGACACCTATAGCAATTGACTCATATAACCCCAACACAATTAAAGTGAAAGTAAATCCTAGCGTTTTACAAACGCTAGGATTGACTTTTGAAACAAATAAAGGGGACTTTCATTCATGAAGTATAAGATACTTCTTGTAGAAAGCTCCTTTATTTGTTTCAATCAATTGCTGTTTTTAGCTGCTATAGCATCCCCTGGCTAAAAAATGTTTTGGGTAAATCCAGCTCCCATGGGCGCCAATCCGGATTTACTGCACGGCTATTGGCTAAGAGGTGAAAACGTCACCACTTACCAAAATTTTTTTAGCCGTGGGCTGCTGTAGCAGCTACAAATTACACACAGGAGGGCGCTCAAAGCAGAGTGAACTAAATTAGGTGATCAGTAAATACAGGGAACACAGATAATATCTATAAAAAATGTGACACAGATCAGATATATATATATATCTATATCTATATATATATATATATATATATATATATATATATATATATATGCGTCTCTACACATACATATACATATACACAATAGTGTAAGTACTAATTAAGAACCTGATTAGAAGTGATCAAATCCCAGTAACATGATTAAATACTAAACAATAAATCAAGTATTAATATACAAAGTTTTAAATACAAACAAAATGGTTAACAGTCAGTGGGCTAAAGAGTACCCACAAATATGCATTACATAGATATTAGGTAATTGATATCCTAAAATGAACAGAGGATAAAATACAGATCACAACTATTAAAATTGCCACTGGCAAAGGAAAATTATATTAGGCAAACCTTTATGATACCTAGTTATCTAATCTATATGGGTCAACCTTAAGATATATAGCGGGACGTTAGGGCTTGATTGGAAGTTAGAGCTTGAGTGTAATCTTCAATCTCAGTAGATAGCCACTAATAATCTGCTACAAATCTGGAGCAGGAGCATAGTATCCACCTTCCCAATATATTAAATAGTCAGGGTAGAGGAAGATGTACCTTATACAAACAACTCTTTCATGGACACTTTGATCTGGCCCTGTTTTCGCTGTAAATATTTTCTCCACTGAGATCCTGATGTCACACACTGAAAACGCTGAATTCGGAATCAGCTGTGGAACTCCTCTGCTGATCTATGACTACCTGCACTTAGTGCATTTGCACGCAGGCTGAAGGAAGATCACCCAATACACTTGGACTGCAATTCAGATTGTGGTGACAAGTAGCAACAAGTCCGATATTGAGTTTGGCTAAACTCTCACTTGGAAATAGTAAATCACCGGAACAAATGGTTCAATTCAGACTGGCAGTGTTTCTACGCGTTTCACCTGCAACTCGGGCAGGTTTGTAGCAGCTAAAAACGGCGATCGATTGAAACAAATAAAGGAGCTTTCTACATGAAGTATCTTATACTTTTCTTATACTTCATGAATGAAAGTTCCCTTTATTTGTTTCAATAGTCAATCCTAGCGTTTGTAAAATGCTAGGATTTACTTTCACTTTAACCCCCACACTGCTAAACCCCCTAAACACCATTAACACCTAACTGCCATATCCAGCATTGCAATTAACACCAAAACTGATAAAACCTTGAGATCTATATGGTGGTGGCAGCCAATAGAGGGAGACTCTTTGGTTAGGGGTCAGCTGTTATGGGGGGTCCTGAAGTGGAGATAGCAGTTAGAGGGTTAATAGCAGGGAGATTTGTGGCAATGGGTTCTGGTTCATGATTCAGATAAAGCAGTAATTTAAAAAACTTTTCAATATACTTCCATTATCAAAATGTACACATTCTTTTAATATGCACTTTCTGAGGCTCCAGCTCCTACTGAGCATGAGCAAAAGTGTTTAGTATACATGTATATGCATTTTGTGATTGGCTGATAGCTGTCACATGATAAACGGGGAGGGGAAATTGGATTAACTTTAAAATTTGCCTGAAAATATTCTACTGCTCATTTAAAATTCAAAGTATGTTATATTTCTTTTTCTTTTTATTGCTTGTTTGTCAGTTATTCAATTCTACTTTATCCAGCTGTTCTTTAATAGTGGGTTTTAGTTGCCGGGGTTTTATGAGAATAAGGGTAATAGCTGTTAGGATGTTAATTGTCTTGGGGGCTTGGTGGCTTTCAGGGGTTATATTGGGGGTTATATTTTGAGGGGTCTGTGGCAGGTGTAGATGTAAATAGCCATAAGGGGGGATTTGAGCTGTAGAGCTTTATTGTCGTGGGGTTCTGCTAGCTTTGGGGTTGATAGAGGTAAGGAGGGTTGTAGGTTATGGGATTAAGTGCTATGGGCATCTGGTAAATTCAGTGTTAATAGCAGATAGCGGGTTTTAGCCATGAGGGGGCTATTGTGATGGGGTCTGACAGCTAGAGCGTAAAGGGACAGTATACACTCATTTTCATATAACTGCATGTAATAGACACTACTATAAAGAATAAGATGCACAGATACTAATATAAAAATCCAGTATAAAATGGTTTAAAAACGTACTTAGAAGCTCTCAGTTTAGCTCTGTTGAAAAGGTAGCTGGAAAGCCCATTGCAAGTGGGAAATAAGACACTTCCTCCTCCCCCTTCTTTTGCATATGAAAAGACCCTTTACACAAACAGGAGCAAGCTGGAGAAGGTAGCTGACGGTATTCACATAAAACTTTGGGGCTTGGTTAGGAGTCTGAAAATCAGAGCAATGTTATTTAAAAATAAGCAAAACTATACATTTTTAAAAAAATAAAACTTTATGGGCTATATAAATAGATCATCTACAAAACATTTATGCAAAGAAAAAATGAGTGTATAATGTCCCATTAAGGTTAGTAGGTTTTAGCAGTGGGCGGTTTATTATTGGTGGTTTAAGAGTTAAATAGGGGCTACAGTAATTTAGGGTTTATCACAGCGTGGTTAGGGATACTTTTTATTGCTAGTGGGGATAGTTAATGCACTTATAGGTTACACTAGCTTTTAAAAAGAAATATCAAGGCATGTAATATCAGGGTGAATCTGGCTAGCACTTCCTATTACAAAGAGTAGGATAAAGAAATTTAGCTGCGTGCAACAAACATTTCTAACCAATGTAACACCAAACCTAGCAAAACTGATTAAGACGGCCGAGCACAAACTAGTGCACAGCGGCCAATCAGTATCCCTCAACTTATCGGGCCTATGTGTTTAACCCATTTACAAGAGCTACATGTATTGCAGCTCTTGGGCAGGAACATGACAGTGATTTTTGGGTAGGTTAAACTGCCACTCCTTAGGAGCTCCAATGCTTATTGCTCCTGAGTATAACTTTACCTATGTGTTTAGCGCCTTTGCAGAGAGAGAGAGAGAGAGAGAGACACGCACATCAAACCAACACTCACTATACAAACAAACACTATACAAACATACACAAACACTATACAAGCATATACACATACACTCACTAAAAAAAAATCGCAAACACACAAACACTATACAAACATGCACAAACACTATACAAACATATATACACATACACACACACACTATACAAACATATATACACCTACACACACACACTATACAAACATATATACACTAGTGATGTCGCAAACCTAAAAATTTGGGTTCGCGAACAGCGAACACGAACTTCCCCAAAAGTTCACGAACCGCTTAACCGGGCGAACCCCCATTGACTTCAATGGGCAGGCAAATTTTTAAACCCACAGGGACTCTTTCTGGCCACAATAGTGATGGAAAAGTTGTTTCAAGGGGACTAACACCTGGACTGTGGCATGCCGGAGGGGGATCCATGGCAAAACTCCCATGGAAAATTACATAGTTGATGCAGAGTCTGGTTTTAAGCCATAAAGGGCATAAATCACCTAACATTCCTAAATTGTTTGGAATAACGTGCTTTAAAACATCAGGTATGATGTTGTATCGATCAGGTAGTGTCACCCCAGTGTCACTGGGGTGACACTGTGCCCTGGCAAGCAGGCCCTGAAACGCACACGTGTGAAGGAAACTGACTGCTATTATTTAACACAGTCAAAAAAGTGTTGTTTTTTTAAAATCTACACTACTGTTACACCAGATATGAGTTGCACTGGGGTGACACTGTGCCCTGGTAGGCAGGCCCTGAAACGCACACGTGTGAAGGAAACTGACTGCTATTATTTAACACAGTCAAAAAAGTGCTGTTTTTTTTTTAATCTACACTACTGTTACACCAGATATGAGTTGCACTGGGGTGACACTGTGCCCTGGCAGGCAGGCTCTGAAACGCACACGTGTGAAGGAAACTGACTGCTATTATTTAACACAGTCAAAAAAGTGTTGTTTTTTTTTAAATCTACACTACTGTTACACCAGATATGAGTGGTGGAACTGGGCAAGTGGGCACAGTATACGCTGTGAGCCTGACACACACGCTGGCAGGCAGGCAGGCAACTGCAATTAGATTACAATGGCGAAAAAAAAAAAAAGCAGACTGATGTTCTAGCCCTAAAAAGGGCTTTTTGGGGTGCTGTCCTTACAGCAGAGATCAGATGAGTCCTTCAGGACTGTAGTGGACACTGAATACACTAGCCTAGCTATCAATTTCCCTATTAAATCAGCAGCAGCTACACTGTCCCTCCTCTCACTAAGAATGCAGCTTCCAAATGAATCTAAAATGGATGCTGTCCAGGAGGTAGGAGGGTCTGGGAGGGAGTGTCTGCTGCTGATTGGCTGGAATGTGTCTTCTGACTGTGAGGTACAGGGTCAAAGTATTACTCAATGATGACGAATAGGGGGCGGATCGAACATCGCATATGTTCGCCCGCCGCGGCAAACGCGAACATGCTATGTTTGCCGGGAACTATTCGCCGGCGAACTATTCGCGACATCGCTAATATACACATACCCACATACTATACAACATATATACACATACACACACACACTATACAACATATATACACATACACACACACTATACAACATATATACACATACACACACACACTATACAAACATATATACACATACACACACTATACAAACATATATACACACACTCACTATAAAAGCATTCACACATACACAAACACTATACAAACATACACATACTCTATGCAAACATATAATATGCACACACACTCACTATAAAAACATTCACAAAAACACAAACACTATAAAAACATACACCCACACTATAAAAACATATATACACACACACACTACATACTATACAAACATTTTGCACAGATCTTAGGGGCTGATTATCTAAATCTTACCAGATCAGATGTGGGTTTTTTCACACTGACACTCACAGGGACTGCCCTGGTAGAATTATCTTAAAAAAGCGGCAGTCCCTGTGAGAGGCGAGATGTCCCCTTTTGAAATTAATGGAGCTCAATGGAAAGGGAAACTTTGCTGTGCAGGGTGACGTTAGCAGTGAGCAGGGGGAGCACATTAAAAATGAAATCCTGCTGCTTATATAAATCACATTATGCTGCTTTCTTGGTCTAGCATCTTGCAATTGCAATATATATATATATATATATATATATATATATATATATATATATATATATATATATATATATATGTGTGTGTGTGTGTGTGTGTGTGTGTATAGTGTGTGTATGTGTGTATGTGTGTATAGTGTGTGTGTGTATGTGTGTATAGTGTGTGTGTGTGAATGTCTGTATAGTGTGTGTGTGACTGTGTGTATAGTGTGTGTGTGTGAATGTGTGTATAGTGTGTGTGTGTGTGTGTGTGTGAATGTGTGTATAGTGTGTGTGTGTGTGTGTGTGTGTGTGAATGTGTGTATAGTGTGTGTGTATGATGTACTGTATTAGTCTAATAAAAATATCACTACTTACTTCAATACTCATTTTAGCATGTTTCGAAACGTTGACATTCAAATTAATGTTGTAACGCATTTGGAAATAAATTTGCACTATTTGATTTAAATAGTCATGTGAGTGCCCTCCTTCACCAGTACAGATATATATAGTATCCCACAAAAGTGAGTACACCCCTCACATTTTTGTAAATATTTTATTCGATCTTTTCATGTGACAACACTGAAGAAATGACACTTTGCTGCAATGTAAAGTAGTGAGTGTACAGCCTGTATAACAGTGTAAATTTGATGTCCCCTCAAAATAACTCAACACACAGCCATTAATGTCTGAACTGTTGGCAATAAAAGTGAGTACACCCCTAAGTGGAAATGTCCAAATTGGGCCCAAAGTGTCAATATTTTGTGTGGCCACCATTATTTTTCAGCACTGCCTTAACCCTCTTGGGCATGGGGTTCACCAGAGCTTCACAGGTTGGCACTGGAGTCCTCTTCCACTCCTCCATTACAACATCACGGAGCTGGTGGATGTTAGAGACCTTGCGCTCCCATATCTTCCACTTGAGGATGCCCCACAGATGCTCAATAGGGTTTAGGTTTGGAGACATGCTCTTTGTATTCCTCACCTGGTTGCTGCCACACATGCGTGACACCATCTGAACCAAATAAGTTTATCTTGGTCTCATCGGACCACAGGACATGGTTCCAGTACTCCATGTCCTTAGTCTGCTTGTCTTCAGCAAACTGTTTGCAGGCCTTCTTGTACCTCATCTTTAGAAGAGGCTTCCTTCTGGGACGACAGCCATGCAGACCAATTTGATGCTGTGTGAGGCGTATGGTCTGAGAACTGATAGGCTGACCCCCCACCCCTTCAACCTCTGCAGCAATGCTGGCAGCATTCATACATCTATTTTTCAAAGACAACCTCTTGATATGATGCTGAGCATGTGCACTCAACTTCTTTGGTCGACCAGGTCAAGGCCTTTTCTGAGTGGAACCTGTCCTGTGAAACCACTGTATGGTCTTGCCCTCTGTGATGCAGCTAAGTTTCAGTTTCTTGGCAATCTTCTTATAGCCTAGGCCATCTTTATGTAGAGCAACAATTCTTTTTTTCAGATCCTCAGAGAGATCTTTGCCATGAGGTGCCATGTTGAACTTCCAGTGACCAGTATGAGAGAGTGTGAGATCGATAACACCAAATTTAACACACCTGCTCCCCATTCACACCTGAGACCTTGTAACACTAACGAGTCACATGACACTGGGGAGGGAAAATGGCTAATTGGGCCCAATTTGGACATTTCCACTTAGGGGTGTACTCAATTTTGTTGCCAACGGTTTAGACATTAAAGGGACAGTTCACCCAAAACATTTCTCCCCTTTAAATTGTTCCCAATGATTCATTTTACCTGCTGGAGTGTATTAAATTGTTTACAAGTAGCTCCTTTACCCCTATTTTGGCATTTCAAATAGCTGATTTAGCTTGTGGTTTCCCAACCTATACTGAAAGTTTCTATACTGAAGTATGTTCTATTGAATAGCCTAAGTAAACACAGCCAGCAGAAGAGATTACACTCTCAGTGGGGGGCATCATGGTTAAGAAATAAAATGATAATTTTCCATTGTTCTCTCTAAGTATTGAGCTTTGGTTTTCTAGACAAATATAAGATAAGGAAGTAAGTCTGTGTACACACAGTGATAACATAATGAGATCTGATTAGGGATGGGAGAATGTTTCGCAACATTCGAAAAACGGCACGAATTTTAACACATTTGTTCGCTAAAATCGAATTTCGAATGTATACATAACATTCTATCATTCGATTTTTGAATGTTCGGTTTCGAATTTTATGATTACATTCGAAAATATTCTTTTCGAAAAATTTGAATTTAGATTTGTAATAGTATTTCTAATGCTTTCTTTAAATTTAATATTCGAATTATGCAATATTCGAATTCGAAAAATTCAAATTTATATGTTTGTAATAGTATTTCTAATGCTTTCTTTAAAAGTGCTATTCGAATTATGCAATATTCTATATAGAAACATTTGAAATTATATATTTGTATCTATTATGTATCAGTTTAATAGATTCCCTCCCTACCACATGAACTATTGAACTTCTGAATAGTATTTGTTAAATAGAATGTTATATTCGAAATTTCGAATGTGGACATTTGATATAATTATAAACATTTGAATTCGAAAGTGACATTCGAAAACTGTAAATAGCATTCAATTATAGAATTTTTAAGAACATTCGTTCTTATCAACATTCGGATTTATAATTCGAATTTCGGTAATAACATTCGTTCTAACATTCGAAATTCTAAAATTTACAAATTCGCCCATCCCTAGATCTGATATTACCTGAAGCTCAACCCATTGTAATAGACTGTGGTTTAAAAGCACAAAACCAGCTAATTCGTATACACAAATAAACCGAAAAATGCAACTTTTCATAAATGTTATACTCTGCAATTGGTATTGAAGTCATTGAAAATACATTCATATAAAAACAATTTTACAGTGCACTGTCCCTTTAATGGCTGTGTGTTGAGTTATTTTGAGGGGACAGCAAATTTACACTGTTATACAGATTGTACACTCACTACTTTACATTGTAGCAAAGTGTCATTTCTTCAGTGTTGTCATATGAAAAGACACACAGACATATAATATATATTATATGATTATATAATGACATAAGAGAAGTATTTAAGACTGTATAAAGCTTGTAATCTAATTGGTGGAACACTTATCTGCAGCTCTATCAGTCTGTATCTCCTATATCCCTTTCTATAATACTAGTGTGGAAAACTAATGAGCAACAGGAAGCTTTCAATTTCCTATGGTCCTGTTGCTCCCTCTCACCTGATTCCCTGCTTCAGATATAGTGCTGCACCAATTAACTTCTCCTATTAGGCTTATCACATGAAATCTATTCTTTCACTCAGCCTAATTTGTTCCCCCTCTCCTTATCATTGTCTTCCCTTGTTTGCTCATTTCCTCCTGTGGTTCCTTTAATCACTCTGGTCTGATTAATTCATAGCTGTATTTTCTCTCTCTTTATAAAGGTGCCTTTCACAATGACACATCTGCTTAGGCCCTTAAAGGGACAGTATAAACCAATTTTCATTTAACTGTATGTAATTGTCACTACTATAAAGAAGAATATGCAGAGATACTGATCTAAAAATCCTGTATAAACCCTTTTTAAAAACTTACTTAGAAGCTCCCAGTTTAGCACTGTGGAAAATGTTAGTCTGGGTCACCCACTGAAATTGTCTGGAAAGCAAAAAGAGCAGACACTCATCCCTCCCTGCATATTAAAAGACCCTTTAAACAATCAGGAGCAAGCTGGAGTAGATAGGCAACAGTCTATTTCTAAATACAAAGGGTAGCGAGAGGGCGCCACAATAGCGTGATACCGTCTGGAAATGCAGGTATAGATGAGAGTAAGTAATGTGCTTACCAGAAAATCTGGCACTGCGCTGTGACCAGTGCGTGGAAGCTTGCGAGCACTTAGCAGTGGCTAGTATACTGTGGAAACAAAGCTTTTTTCGCTTTTTATCTGAGGTAACGACCCAGTTGGGGTTGAGAAACGCGTCATAACAATAAAGCTATTTTATCTATGAAGTTGTCCGTGTTGTGCTATTCCAACACCAATAGAACAACACGCAAAGGTTTTCTTTGTAGTAATTGAAATCAAGTCACCAGGAGGTGTATTCCAAGCTGAAACCGGGAGAAGCTTCCACGCACTGGTCACAGCGCAGTGCCATATTTTCTGGTAAGCACATTACTTACTCTCATCTATACCTGCATTTCCAGACGGTATCACGCTATTGTGGCGCCCTCTCGCTACCCTTTGTATTCCAACAGCTTTCCTTCACTCTCTGGGATCAAGAGGAGCAGCCTGACCTTATTACACGAAACAAGAAGAATATCCCCATCTCCTCAATCCAACATTGTTTTATATGGACACATCCAAAAGCTGATACGGTAGACCCGTTTCATTAGACTCATAAGTTTATTTTTCGGACACTTTACTGTCTCAACTCAGCGCGCTTTCATATCCCTTTATTGGGATACGATTTAGTCTATTTCTAAAACTTTGGGCTTGGTAAGGAGTCTGAAAATCAGCACAATGCTATTTAAAAATATACACTTTTCCAAAAAAAGTCATGTATTGACTATATTAATGTATAATCTACAAAACATGTATGCAAAGAAAAATCTAGTGTACAATGTCCCTTTAAAGGGAGTCTACCACTAAAAACTACAACCTACTTACATATTTGTTTTCAATAGTTCATCAGTGCACAAGCTACAGGCTCTGAAATCATGGAGCACACAAGACAAATACAGTTGTAGTAGCATTCACTCAGATATGGTCCAAAACCATAAAAATTAGGTACAAAAAATTAAAGGGATATTAATTAAAGTCACTTATGAGAATTGTCCTCTCCTTACATACTGATGTGCTAATTAAGATCAAATCAATATTTGTAGCATAATCTATAGTGGGGGTGGTGAGTTGGGATCAGCTGGTTTCTGAGTTTGTCAGCGGGATCTGCATATAAGCAGTAGCTGAAGGTTGTAAATAGTTTATGTGAAATCAGGATTTACTTATATAAAGCAACAATTTTACAATTGAAGCTAAACTTGTGATACAAATTATATTTCTGTAAAACATTTGCACTTTTGATAGTATTACTAGCTTTGGTTAAATGGAAAATCCACAGCTTTATTGTGAGGGATTTATCACTCACACTTTAATAGCTACTGATGGAGCTCATGAAGTTTGTGAGCACAGCTGGTTTATAGTGGTCTATAGGCATTCACTAGCCTGTATAGCAATGACACCAAACCCAGCTAATTATACAATAGGGCTTCTCCCTCCCATGTGATTCTTATACCTATAAATCCAGAACATTATATACAAATTGTTGTCAGCTGTGTGTACTCAAGTGCAACCCCCATCATGCTAACTGAATGCACTTTCTTATATATATATACAAAAGAAAAGACTGATTTAGCCTAGGTAGCCTTTGATTGGCACATTTGCATAATGCCCTTGCTTACCTGTCACTTAAAGGGACATTAAACACTAAATACATTTTATAAGCATAGTATTGAGGTTATTCCCCACCTCCCTGTAGTTTTGAGTGCTGCCATGTTTTATCTAGCTTTCACTGCATTCCAGTGCTGATGCAGTAACTCTCAGATACTTGTGGTGAAACCTAGATTGCAAAATCCCTTAATTAGGAGGTGCATGAAACATATATTTAGTGTGTAATGTCCCTTTAAGCACATGCACAGGATCATGCTTTCAAAGTATACTCTAAGACTGGCAGTGGTGCAGCTAAAAGGTGCTGAGCTCATATTTTTGTGTCCTTTAAAGGGATACTAAACCCACATTTTTTCTTTCACGATTCAGATAGAGCGGCAATTTTAAGCAACTTTCTAATTTACTCCTATTAATTTTTCTTCATTCTCTTGCTATCTTTATTTTAAAAAGCAGTAATGTAAAGCTTAGGAGCCGGACCATTTTAGGTTCAGCACCCTGGATAGCACTTGCTTATTGGTGACTACATTCAGCTAACCAATAAGCAAGCATAACCCAGATGCTGAACCAAAAAGGGGCCTAAGCTTTACATTCCTGCTTTGTAAAGATAGCAAGAGAACAAAGAAAAATTGATAATAGGAGAAAATTAGAAAGTTGCTTAAAATTGTCTGCTCTGTCTGAATCATGAAAGAAAACATTTGGATTTAGTGTCCCTTTTATGATGATCATAACCAACCGGATAAGCAAAAGAAACATTAAGGAGAAATAAAACATTTTTAAATGTAAAATAAAATGTTTCATTGTGTATAGTTTTTTTTAAAAAAATTATTGCATTTATTTGCAATATTTGTGCATTGTTTATTTACCAATTTTTCTGTAATTTAACTCTAAAAATTATGGGTTTTCCAAACCCCATGAAAATTGGAATTTCATAGTTCAGGCATTACAAATCCAACATTGCGTGACTATGGTGATCAATTATGCAGAGTAAAACACTTTTGCAATATACTATCATTATTTATTATGCTCCATTTTTCTATCATTTAAGTCTGAACATCTAAAAACTGAAAGTGCATGTGCCAGTCTTCACAAACCTGTCCCTGTCACATATTATAATGCAATAAAAAAACGTTTCACAGTCACATTCTATGTTAGCTTATTGCATGCTGTTTACTGTCCCTTTAAGTGATATTGATTAATTTGTATGCAGATCGTTGTATTGTAGCTGACGGGTACTAAGCATTCACAAAGAACATGTGATTTGCCACTAATATAATAATAATAATACTAATAGTACTTCCCCCAATCTAAGTCTGACATGCAACCCTAGGAAAACCTCCACTCCAAAACCTGATAGGCCTGTCCTGTATTATTACTACTTTTCCTCTTTCTATTGGCTACTGTGTGGGCTGCTGATACTTCATGAAATATTAATTAGGGTCATATAAGATCAGAACCCCATCTCAACACTAAATTACTGAATCTCACGACCAATCTAATATTCTAATCTAATATTCTATATTCCATAATTAGAAATCAAAATGTAAGAAACAAAAACCAGCTACAAGTTTGAGGGATTATAGGACAACGTATTTCCCAATAGCTTTATATAGCATACAAACTAAATACACCACTGCTAAAACATCTTCAATTTCAGTGAAACTGTAGTTAAAAAAACACACACACACACACACACACAAACACACATACACACACATGCACACACATATACACACACATACACACACATACACATATACACACACATACACACACATGCACACGCACATACACACAAATACACATATACACACATATACACCAAACACACACACATACACATATACACACATATATACATGTGCACACACACATACACACACATGCACACACACATACACACACATACACATATACACACATATACACCAAACACACACACACACACACACATACATATACAGACATACACACACATATACACACATGCACACACACATACACCAAACATGCATAAATATACAGACATACACACACGTACATACACATGCACACACACATACACACATGCAGACATACACACATGCACACACACGCATACACACATATACGCATGTGCACACACACCAAACACACACGTGCACACACACATGCATACATACACACACATACAGACATACACACAATTACATACACACATAGACACACATGCACACACACATACACACAAACACATGCATACATTCACAAATATACACATATATACTCATATACATACACACACACACACACATACACACACATGCCCAAACCACACATACAAACACACATGCACACACACACACATACATACACCCATACACACATGCAAACACGTACACCAAACACAAATGCACACACACGCATACATACACACACATACACATACATATGCACACACAAATACCCACACATACATACACACACATGCAAACACACGCATACATTCACAAATACACACACACACATACATACATACACACACACACATACACACACATGCCCAAACCACACATACAAAAACACATGCACACACACAGGTATACATACACCCATACACACATGCAAACACGTACACCAAACACAAATGCACACACACGCATACATACACACACATACACATACATACGCACACACAAATACCCACACACACATACATACACACATGTACACACATGCTCAGACCACACATACAAACACACATGCACACAAGCATGCATACATACACACACACACATGCACAGGTGCACACACGTACACCAAACACACATGCCCAGACCACACATACAAACACACATACACACACGCGCACACATACACACATATACATGCACACACATACCCACACATACATACACACACATAGACACACATGCATACATTCACCAATACACATACACACACATACACACACACACATACACACTCATATACACATACATACACACACATACATACACACACACACGCGCACACATAGATACACACATGCACACAAACACACATGCACACACATACACAAAAACACACATGTACACACAAACACAAATATTTTGACAAAGTAGTTTGCAAAACAAAGTCTCTTACTTATTATTATTGAAAGTCAGACCACAATAAAACATTTATACCCAATGATCTATTCCAATTTTTCCCCTTAAATTTCTTACCCTTGTATCATTCCCTAAACTCATAGTGTTTGCATTTGTATGTGATGGATAAAAGAATTGATAGGAAGCACTGGGTCATTGCCTGTTACACATTGTGCCCCTCTATCTATTTTAAGCAGATGAGGAGAGGCCACTGGACAAGGGGTGTAAATATCCACTAGCTAGTGCTACTGTATATTGTGTTATCATACCCATTTGTTCTCATTGGTAATGTTGTAATCTGTCATAGTTCTTTTAGGGTACAAAGGATTTGTTCTTACCCCTCTTAACCCTAAAATTACCAAATCAATAACCCCTGACCTAAGACATTTAATATGTATGATGTCTGAGGGGTGGGTCACTGTCCACCAATGAAGCTGCAAGTCTTCCTTATCAGCCAGTGAACTCCTATCCCATAGACCAATTGTGTTTAGACATGCACTTCCTGTTGACTTTAAGAATTGAAAAATAAACAGCTGTCCATGCGAAAAAAGTAAAGCTTTAATTGTGTATATGTGAGTGTGTGTGACAGTATATATGTGTGTGTGACAGCGTGTGTGTATGTGTGTGTGTGACATTATGTGTGTGTATGTGTGATAGTATATATAAATGTTTGTGTGCGTGTGTTTTTGTGTGTGTGACAGTATATGTGTGTGTATGTGACAGTGTGCGTGATAGTATATGTGTGTGTATGTGCGTGATAGTATATGTGTGTGACAGCATGTGTATGTGTGTGTGACAGTAAATGTGTGTGTATGTGTGTATATGTGTGTGTATGTGACAGTGTGCGTGATAGTATATGTAAGTGTGTGTATGTGTGTGACAGTATATGTGTGTGACAGCATGTGTATGTGTGTGTGTGTGACAGTAAATGTGTGTGTATGTGTGTATATGTGTGTATGTTTGATAGTATATGTGTGTGTATTTGTGTGTATGTGCATGTGTGTGACAGTATACAGAATATGTGTGTGTGACAGTATTAGTGGGTGTATGTATGTGTGTGTGTGTGTGACATTATGTGTGTGTATGTGTGACAGTATATGTGAGTGTGTGTATGTGTGCATGTGTATGTGTGTGTGTGACAGTATATGTGGGTGTGTGACAGTATGTGTGTGTATGTGTGACAATATATGTGAGTGTGTGTGCATGTGTGTGTTTATGTGGGGGGGGGGGTGTAAATATATGTATGTATGTGTGTGACAGCATGTGTATGTGACAGTATATGTGTGTTTGACAGTATATGTGTGTGTGTATGTGTACATGACAGTATATGTGTGTGTGTATGTGTGCATGACAGTATATGTGTGTGTGTGTATGTTTGACAATATATGTGAGTGTGTGTGCATGTGTGTGTTTATGTGGGGTGTGTGTGTAAATATATGTATGTATGTGTGTGACAGCATGTGTATGTGACAGTATATGTGTGTTTGACAGTATATGTGTGTGTGTATGTGTACATGACAGTATATGTGTGAGTGACAGTATGTGTGTGTATGTGTGTGACAGTATATATGTGTATGTGCATGACACTATATGTGTGAGTGACAGCATGTGTGTATGTGTGTGACAGTACATGTGTGTGTGTATGTGTACATGACAGTATATGTGTGAGTGACAGTATGTGTGTATGTGTGTGACAGTATATATGTGTATGTGCATGACACTATATGTGTGAGTGACAGCATGTGTGTATGTGTGTGACAGTACATGTGTGTGTGTATGTGTACATGACACTATATGTGTGAGTGACAGCATGTGTGTATGTGTGTGACAGTATATATGTGTATGTGCATGACACTATATGTGTGAGTGACAGCATGTGTGTGACAGTACATGTGTGTGTATGTGTGTGACAGTATATGTGTGTATGTGTGTGACAGTATATGTGTTTATGCGTGTGACAGTATATATGTGTATGTGTGTGACAGTATATATGTGTATGTGTGTGACAGTATATCTGTGTATGTGCATGACACTATATGTGTGAGTGGCAGCATGTGTGTATGTGTGTGACAGTATATATGTGTATGTGTGTGACAGTATATATGTGTATGTGTGTGACAGTATATATGTGTATGTGCATGACACTATATGTGTGAGTGACAGCATGTGTGTATGTGTGTGACAGTACATGTGTGTGTATGTGTCTGGTGTGTGTGTAAACCTGTGTGCTATAAATTAAATACCTCTTTCAAAACACTAAAACACTATGCTAATAAAATGTTCAGTTTACTCTTTTGGGATTTCATAGATCAGGTATAGGTCATTTTTAATTAACCCCACACTGAAAAGCTGTATAATATTCCCTGGCCAGTAACTGGTTAAACAAATCCAGCAGCCTGCGGGTTTGGCAGAGCATTTTCTGGCTGATTGAGTTTGATAGCTTTGTCTACTTCTTCACTTTGCCCTTTTCACTTCACTATAGTACATATGTGAGTGTTTTCCTCCTCTGTCTCTCATACCCTCCCTGTCTTGCTGGTGGCTGCAGTTTATTAATTAAACTGGGTGTAGCTGAATGCCCATTTGCTGCTATAGCTTCATTTGCTCGGAGCCTTTCTAGGAGAAGAGGGAGGGTCCTGGAAGCACCAGACCTTAGTTATCAGTAGAGGCAGCATCTCTGCTCGTGTCCAGGGATCCTGTTCAACTTCACAGTGCAAGATGGTTGTGTATTTTAACTCCTGATACCACATTGTTCTTAGCATATAAAGCTTGATTCTGTTAAGAAATAAAAGAATAATATTTGAAATTACAAACCTGTAAATAAAAATATATTTTTTTCTCTGGAATCCAAACATATTCAAATAATTGTGGAGAAAACTAACTTTATTGGAGTTCTGCTTGAAAAAAGGGCATTTGGACACCCCCTTTATCATCAGGTGGAAGCATCTTTGGGGCAAAGTGAGCATTTAAGTCTACATCAACTTTATTTTGTGGTGTGTGTTAGTAGTTGTGCGTCTCTGGTCAGTGTTGGCTTTGGACCACATTATCCTCCCTCCCAGCAGCACTTAAAAACAGGCAGGATATGCACCCTGGTGTATGATATTGTGCAGCTCAGTGGTGCAGACTCTACTGTGGAGCTGTGGACAGCAGCAGTCCCTTTCTGCTCTATCTCTGCTATCTCTCCCACACTTTGGGGAAGGGACCTGACACACTTATACAGCATGGATCAGTCTGGCTGAGGAATTACAAGTCAAATAAATAAGAAATCAC